>NW_016868278.1:0-969 GCF_001698545.2 Rhinopithecus bieti | reverse complement strand
CCTCCCTGCCAGCTTTTCCTCTGCAGAGCCCAGTGGAGCCAGGTGAGTACCCTTCCTCCCTGGAACATGCTGCTGTTGATCCTGAGTAGCCAGGAGCTGGGGGCGCTAGGGTCCTGCCACCACCCAGGGTGTCCACCTGGACTGCCAGGCCTGACGACCTTGTCCCCTCTCCCCCAGGCCTTTGGCAAAGTGGTTAATGGCTGAATCCAGTCTCTGGGGCACCATGGTTAGTCACCCCGTGACCATTCTGCTGCAGTCAGCGATGCCAACAGGGACAGCAGGGTGGGGGAAGCATTCCCTGTGGCAGGGTGGCTGTTCTGAATGGACGTGGGGAAGGGGCACCGGTGTGAGCGGCATGTGTGTGTGTGCGCTTGTGAGTTGGCTGGAGGCTTGCTGGCGCAGATAGGTCCGTCTGCCTGCAATCATGCTCATGTGTGGGTTTTGAATGGTGTGAAGCATGTCTAGAAACATATCTTTCTGGCACACGTGAGGTACGTGTGTTGGGGGGACTTATCTGAGTAGCCTGTGGGTGTGCATGGGTGGGGACACTATGAGGCAGTATATTTAGGGGTAACCACGTCCCTTGTCATGTGTGTGGGAGTGTATGCAGACAGGGGCTTTCTATATGGGGAGGTGAGACCCAGAGCAGGATGGGGTGGGTAAAGAGAAGAGGGGGCAGAAACCATTGTCTGTGGGCAGAGCCATGTAGGTGCACAAACCTGTTGGCATGAAGGCTGAGGGCTGGCAGAGTGTGGCCAGAGGCAAACACATTTTCAAAGTCTGTCTTTGAGCCTGGTGGTGATTCGAGAGAGAATACCAGACTTCGGGCGGGGGCTGCTGTGTGTATGAACACACATGTGTGTGCAAGCAGGCGTGTGGGTTGCGTGTCTTCTTGTGGAGGTGGCACGCACGCATGTTGGTGCCTGTGGCGTCCTCTTTTCCCCAAATATGGCTTGTGAGGAGGTGTGC
>NW_016868277.1:0-481 GCF_001698545.2 Rhinopithecus bieti | reverse complement strand
TGTGTGTGTGGTATGTGGTGTGTGTGGTGTGTGTATGGTGTGTGGGTGGTGTGTGTGGTGCCTGTGTGGTGTGTTTGTGTGATGCATGTGTGGTGTGTGTGTGTGGTGTGGTGTGTGTGTGTGGTGTGTGAGTGGTGTGTGTGGTGTGTGTGGTGTGTGTGTATGGCGTGTCAGTGGTGTGTGTGTGTGGTGTAGTGTGTGTGTGGTGTGAGTGATGTGTGTGGTGTGTGTGGTGTGTGTGTGGTGTGTGTGGTGTGTGTGTGGTGTGTGTGTGGTGTGTGTGTGGTGTGTGGTGTGTGTGTGTGTGGTGTGTGTGTGGTGTGTGTGTGTGTGTGTGTGTGTGTGGTGTGTGTGTGGTGTGTGTGGTGTGTGTGGTGCATGTATGGTGTGTGTGTGTGATGCATGTGTGGTGTATGTGTGTGTGGTGTGTGGTGTGTGTGTGGTGTGTGTGTGGTGCATGTGGGGTGTGTGGTGTGTGTGT
>NW_016868276.1:0-967 GCF_001698545.2 Rhinopithecus bieti | reverse complement strand
AAAAAAAAAAAAAAAAAAGAGAGAGACGAAAAAATCTAAAATCTGGTTATTTAAAGTGATCTTTAATATATGCATTAACCCCATATGATGCTATCTAAGAAAAAAAGAGAAGGGAAAGTTAGACATACTAGGCGTTATAGTGATCTAAGTCTCAGAGCCTTAAATGTCCTCTGTAACCGTAACACTGTAGTATGTCCCAGCCTAGACACGAGGTCCCAACCTGTGCAGTGCCTCCGTGACATCTCCACTGAGTCTGCTGCACACATCCTAAACCCTGCATGTCTGAACCAAACATGAGTGTTAGTGACAACCAAGCCCACGGATCCTGTGGTCCAATCCTCTGGCTGCTCAGGACAATGCCCTGGGGAGCTGGCCTTGATGTCTGTCTTTCCCCAGCCATGCACAGTGGGTTGGCAAATCCTGAAGACTTGACTTCAAAATACACCTGGACTTACCATCCTCTCTGCTGCCACCTCCAGGCCCCAGCCACTGTCTGTTGCATTTTTACAGCAGCCTCCTAACTGGTCTCCTTGCACCTTCCCTTTTATCAGTTCAGTTTCTCTTCAGCTCAGCAGCCAGAGCGATCCAGAGAGACGCTTATACCACAGAAGCCCGAAGGTGTTGCCCCTCTGCAAACCACCAGGACGGCCTAGGGTGCTGGCTGGAACTGAGCCTGTCTGACCCTCGAGTTTCCTCCACCGTTCCCCACAGCCTATGGCACCTCACTCCAGCCACACTGGCCTCCAAGACGTTCCAACCCACACCTGTGTGCCAAAGACAGTCTTGTCTCAGGGTCTTGGCACTAGTTGCCTGGAATGTCCTTTCCCAGAGGTCCCTCAGGCCGACTTCCCCTCTCCCCTGACCTACCCCCTCTTCCCCAGGCTGACCTCCCCTCCCTGGCAGCGTCTCCCCTCTCCCGGGTGTCCCTCAGGCCGACCTCCCCTCCTCCTCTCCCGACTCAGGCCAA
>NW_016868275.1:0-809 GCF_001698545.2 Rhinopithecus bieti | reverse complement strand
TGTTGAAGAGGCTATTCTTTCACCCACTGAAATAACTTGAAATATATGCAAAATTCAATTGGTCATAAATGTAAGGGTTTATTTCTGGACTCCTAATTTTAACCGTGTGTGTGTGTGTGTGTGTGTGTGTGTGTGTGTGTATAGATGGAGAGAGAGAGAGAAACTAATAGTGCATCAATGGCAGAGACATGAGTGTCTAAAACCTTCGTAGCCTGGGTAACATTATGTGAATAATCTGGAACATACACACAACATTCGGTTTTGGTTAAAGCACAAGTTCTCCCTTGAGCTGTTGTTAAAATGTCCAAAGCCATATGAGTTGGTAAAGCCGCCTGCCTAATTTGAGAAGTTTCCTCAGTTTACAGTGTAAGGGCATGACGTGTATTATTGAAAACTGCAGCATGTGTTCGGCTACTGCTTCAACTTACAACTTGATATCAATTGTGGCTGTCTGTGGGAAAATATAGCCATGGAGTAAAACCTTCAAGATACCCATTTTGTTGCCTATGGCGAGCCTTTACAATTTCCCAGTTAGATGGGAGAGAGTCTGATTTGGAAAGAATACATTTGGGAAGATAAGGATGACCCACATACCTGTTCCAGTTCAATTATAAGGTAAGTACAGCCAGCTGTGAGTTCCACAAGCCCATAACCATCCCCAGGGAGAAAGGTAGGCACCTAGTTTTGGTGAATTACATTGCCATCCTATCCACATTTGGTCTGTTAAAAGAAGGGTCTGATTACACTGTTGAGGTGGCAACCATTCCATATCATGGTTTCCAGTTTGTTTGTGACTGTTATTGTGACTT
>NW_016868274.1:0-1639 GCF_001698545.2 Rhinopithecus bieti | reverse complement strand
TTTTTTACACATTTAAATATATTAAAGTCTTTCGAAAGCTTGGCTTATAATTCTTGAAATGTGAACAAGAACAATAGCAAAAGACCAAAAAGCAGGCCTACAAAATATCCAAAACAAATAACAATAACAGAATCATTAAAAAAGCAATAGAAATAACAAACCTACATTAAGCACAGTGGGATATAACTATATCTAAACTTGATAAGTATTTTAGAGTATCTAACCAGATTATTGGAAACCTAACCAATCTTTTGGAAGGTGAAAATCAAAGAAAATTGGCATCTCAAGTCTTATATCTCTTTTATTGTCATATCAATTTAATACTGCTTTTGGGATGAACTATTGTTATATTCTGCCTTATTTTTTTCTTTTCAACAAGATAATACTCTCTATCTGCCTAATAATGACAAATAGATTTCATTTCATGTGACAACTCTAATCAATTGATAGTTACTGCCTGGGGCATTGTTTGTGTGAACAATTTTGAGTCTGTCTGGAATTAACAGGACAAAAAGTTCTTTGTATCTGCCAAGGGCATAGTTCAGGAAGTAAAGTTACCACTCAAATGAAAGGTATTGGTCACCACTGCATTGCCTACTAAGAACCATGGACAGAGATGTCTTTCCAGGGTTTTAAAAGCAGTCACTACTGTAATCCTATCTCCCATAAAAGAAAGCACTCAACAAATGAACAAATAAACAAATGGATAAAATATACTGGATTGTGGTTTTCATAAAATAGGTATGTAATGGACATATAGTAGTATACATACAGATAGATAAGGAAAGAATATTAGTAGGCTACATTAACAAACATGTCTTTCATAAACATCAGTAAACATTAAGAATGCAGTAAAAAGATGAACAAAATAGATACTCTAGCTTGATTGTTAAATTTTCCATCTCTTTATTGAAATAACTATTCGGACAAGTATGAAATTATCTCAGTTGGACCTTCTCTCCTTAGAAAACCATGGAGTTAGAATTTCCTGAACGAGATTCTGAAATATAAAATGACATTGGACAAAATTGTCCGTTTCTGAGTGCATGTCTATCCCCTGAACCCAAATCCTCACTCTCTACTAGGCTGAGATTCAAGGGCATGAAACGGTTATATACAATTTCCCTTCCCACTCATACCCGTAAATACTTCTCCATAAATATTTTATTTGGAGGTCATCACCTGATATTACTATATAATTATAAAATCCTATATTTAAGAATAATTATATTTGGAACTTTTTGGTAATGTCATGAATTATACAAAATACATTTCTCTAAAGTATACAAAACTGTATTAATACAATGTATTTTTGAAATAAATAATTGAATGTTTAGAGTATTCTACACCTACATCAAACAGCATTTTTTAACAAGAATAATAATATTATAAGTAATAATACATTTTCAACTCAGTAGTATAGCATAGTAGTTAAAATAGACAAGTTACATATACTTGAGTTTCTGTTCTGGCTTCATCTCTTACTGTGTGATTTTGGGTAGGTAATTTAAATTTTTTATGCCCAGCAGGGTTCTCCAGAGAAACAGAACCCACAGAGTCAATAGAAAAAATATGTGTATATATATAAAAAACATATAAAATATGTGTGTATATATGTAATATTTATTATATATAAATG
>NW_016868273.1:0-236 GCF_001698545.2 Rhinopithecus bieti | reverse complement strand
CCACCACTGCTGCTAATCCCACCACCACGGCCACCACTGCTGCTAATCCCACCACCACGGCCACCACTGCTGCTAATCCCACCACCACCGCCACCACTGCTGCTAATCCCGCCACCACCACTGCCACCACTGCTGCTAATCCCACCACCACCACTGCCACCACTGCTGCTCCCACAACTGCCACCACTGCTGCTAATCCCGCCACCACCACTACCACCACTGCTGCTAATCCTGCC
>NW_016868272.1:0-1273 GCF_001698545.2 Rhinopithecus bieti | reverse complement strand
GGTTTTTTTTTTTTTTTTTTTTTTTTTTTTGAGACAGGGTCTCGCTCTTTTTCCCAGGCTGAAAAGTGAAGTGAAGTGGCAAGATCTCGGCTCACTGCAACCTCCACTTCCCGGGTTCTAGCAATTCTCCTGTCTCAGCCTCCCAAGTAGCTGGGATTACAGGTGCCCACCACCACGCCTGGCTAAGTTTTGTATTTTTAGTGGAGATGGGGTTTTGCCATGTTGGCCAGGCTGATCTCGAACTCCTGACCTCGGGTGATCCACCCTCCTCGGCCTCCCAAAGTGCTGGAATTACAGGCGTGAGCCGCTGCACCCGGCCGTGGTTCCGTTTCTTTATCAAACTATTGCTCTGCGGAGGCTGTCTCTCTGTCCAGCCTGTAGCTGGACGTTATGAGCTGTACAGCATGTTCTGTGGTCTGAAGAAATAACAGCCATCCAAACCCACGTGGTGTCTTCTGTTCTGGTTTGGCTCTGGCACCCTGAGCATTTGCACTTTCCACTGGGGAAGCAAAGCCCACTCCAAGTCAGCGTCTATTCAAGACCCAGTAGTAGCCCCCAGGGCTACCAGCCTCAGTCTCACTTGCCAGCTATGCTCAGGGCCTCCTACCAGGGAATCTCCTCCACAGCCCTGTGCAGTGTCTGTCTCTCTCACTGGCACACGGAACAGTTCTTCCTGGCATTATGCACCTGAGAGGGTGCGGAGGAACATGCTAGATCCAGCCCATCTCTGCACCGCTGCAGGGCCCCTATCCCCTCAATTCACGGACCCAGGTGGCCACTTCAAGGGAGCATGTGGGATATTTACCTGTTGATTCCTGTCACCTTCCAAACCTAGAAGGCTCTTCTGATGGGCATTAACAGATCCGACTTTAATGCACCCCTCCTTTTCTTTTTTTCTTTTCTTTTTTTTTTTTTTGAGACGGAGTCTTGCTCTGTCGCCCAGCCTGGAGTGCAGTGGCCGGATCTCAGCTCACTGCACCCTCCACCTCCCAGGTCCAAGCGATTCTCCTGCCTCAGCCTTCCAAGTAGCTGGGACTACAGGCAGGCATCACCATGCTTGGCTAATTTTTGTAGTTTTAGTAGAGACAGGGTTTCACCATGTTGCCCAGGCTGGGCTTGAACTCCTAATCTCAGGTAATCCATCTGCCTTGGCCTCTCAAAGTACTGGGATTACAGGCATGAACCACCACACCCAGCCTACCCCTCATTTTCTATAGGGCTATGTCCCAAAGAAATATCCGTTTAGGCCGGGCGCGGTGGCTCAAGCCTGTAA
>NW_016868271.1:0-806 GCF_001698545.2 Rhinopithecus bieti | reverse complement strand
AGTCATTAAAATTACCTATAAACTCTTCCTATTCCCACCACCAACTTAAAAAATAAAAGATTTCTAGTATTCTGAGTAGATCAAATTTTAATTCTGAACTTTGTCCAAACTTTTGGCAAAAGTTTTTATGTTTAATACTTATATGTAATTAGTATAGTCAGCCTATATGTAATTAGTATAATAAGCTTAAAATTTTATCTTTGAAGGAAAATAGAAACATAAAGTTTTAACAGTTAATTTTGCTTAAATTGTTTAATTGTTCATTGACCATTTTAACTATATATGGCATTTTTTTTCAAAATCTAGGACTGATGGCTAGCTCTCATTTGCATAGCTGATTTTCCAAATTAACTATAGAAAATGTATAATTTTAGTTTTACTTGAAATAAATAATCCCCCCTGAAAGTGCTCTGAGATCCAAGACTTTTTTCCTTAGTGTTTCCTCATTGTGGATTTGATAAATTTTCACTGAGTTTATCAGCAACATAACTTAAATTCATCATCAGCAAAATCCAATTTGATAATATTGTTCAGGCATGTCACTGTATTAAAATGAGAAGAACAGAGCTTTGAGCCTCAGAGTGGTCTGAAGTTGAATTCTGGTTCCATCCATTCACCGGCTTTGTTACCTAGATAATAATTAGCCTTTTCTGTGTTTGTTTCCTAATATGGAGTTGAAAGAGTTGCTTTATTAAATTATAGAGGTTAAATGAGATAGCATTTATTCAGTCCTTTGCACTTAGTGGATGCTCAATAAATGATTTTGTTATCCTCAATAACAATGTAAGTGCTTCATAATATTTAAA
>NW_016868270.1:0-858 GCF_001698545.2 Rhinopithecus bieti | reverse complement strand
TGTATATATTTCTCAATGATAATTATTATGTGATTTTGGAGCATGCAACATGAAAAGAACTTTGAGAAACTGAGTGACATTGCTCTAACAAAGCTCTACTCCTCCTTCCAATCTAATATACTTATTTACGTGAATGAGATTTCTTTGTATTTAGGATCTATACAAATGAAAAACAGAAATAAAATCAATGTTGAATCTTGTCTCATTCTCGCAGTAATAGTTATCTCAGGTACATGGACTAACTGAGCAGAAAAGCCTTATCCATTTCACTGGCATGTTTTCCCAACAAAAATCTTACTTTGGGGCCAGGCGCAGTGGCTCACATCTGCAATCCCAGTATGTTGAGAGGCCGAGACAGGAGGATCGCTTGAACTCAGGGGTTCGAGACCAGCCTGGAAAACACAATAAGATCTCATCTCTACAAAATATAAACAAAATTATGTGGGTATGGTGGTGCATGCCTGTGGTCACAGCTACTTGGGAGGCTGAGGTGGGAGGATTCTTTGAACCCAGGAAGTCGAGGCTACAAAGAGCTTTGCTTGCACCACTGCACTCCAGCCTGGGTAACAGAGTGAGATCCTGTCTCAAAAAAAAGTC
The DNA here is from genome assembly GCF_001698545.2 of Rhinopithecus bieti. Lineage (NCBI taxonomy): Eukaryota > Metazoa > Chordata > Mammalia > Primates > Cercopithecidae > Rhinopithecus > Rhinopithecus bieti. Next base: position 261 of record NW_016868270.1, on the reverse strand, counting down.
TTATTTTTAAAATGTAATAGTTAGTTATCAAAATTTGTAATATATTTATGTTTTCACAAATTGTTTGCTACTAATAATTTTAATAAAAACCAAATCAAATACAATTTTGACACCAGTAATTTTATGGATACATACCTTTAAAAATGTTAAATTTTGATTTCTATACATATTTTTGTTGCCAGGTGGTATTATAGGTGATCAGTAAGAATTTCAAGCATAAAAATACATTACAGCAAAATTATATAGGAGAAGCAGAATGTG
>NW_016868269.1:0-858 GCF_001698545.2 Rhinopithecus bieti | reverse complement strand
TATATATATATATATATATAATTTTTTGAGACAGGGTTTCATGCTATTGCCTAGGCTGGAGTGCAGTGGCACAACCTTGGCTCACTGCAATCTCTGCCTCTCAGGTTCAAGCGACTCTCGTGCCTCAGCCTCCAAAATAGCTGGAACCACAGGCGTACACCACCACACCTGAGTAACTTTTGTATTTTTAGTACGGATGGGGTTTTGCCATGGGAGGCCAAGGTAGGTGGATCACTCGAGGTCAGGAGTTGAAGACCAGCCTGACCAACATGGTGAAACCCCGTCTCTACTAAAAATACAAAACTTAGCCAGGTGTGGTAGCACATGCCTGTAATCGCAGCTACGAGGGAGACTGAGGCAAAAGAATTGCTTGAACCCAGGGGGTAGAGGTTGCAGTGAGCTGAGATCGCGCAACTGCACTCCAGCATGAGCAAGAGAGTGAGACTCTGTCTCAAAAAAAAAAAGAGGTTCCAGAAAGTCAACTTTAAGAGAGGTCTTTATGGCCAATCATTATTCTTGCTGCAACTTATGTGAATAACCCCTGGTAAAAATTTAAAACCAGGCGAGGTGCCATGGCTTATGCCTGTAATCCCAGCACTTTGGGAGGCCGAGGCAGATGGATCACTTGAGGTCAGGAATTCAGGAGTTCGAGACCAGCCTGGCCACCATGATGTAACCTCGTCTCTACCAAAAATACAAAAATTATCCAGGCATGGTGGCATATGCCTGTAATCCCAGCTACTCAGGAGGCTGAGCCAGGAGAATTGCTTGAACCCGGGAGCTGGAGGTTGCAGTGAGCTGATATTGTACCCCTGCACTCCAGCCTAGGCAACAGAGTGAGACTCCATCCCCCCCCCA
>NW_016868268.1:0-968 GCF_001698545.2 Rhinopithecus bieti | reverse complement strand
TGTATTTGGTATTTGTCCTTGCACTGTTTATGTTTATTGGAGAAGCTTAGAAATTAAAATAATAATTTTATAAGTTTAGATTAAGATTTTTTGAGAGGAATTTTGTGACTGAAGTTTTGATGTTCTAATTAGGTTGAAATTAGATTTTATAGTTAGGAAACTTCTGTCATCAAAAGTCCAGCTGAAAGAGTATGAGAAATCTTCACAGTTCTTTAATTTGTGCTATATCATTCTGTGGGCCAATAGCTCTATTTAGGGATGTCATAATTTCAATTAATTTATTTTTTCTTTTTTCCTCTCATTGTCATTAAAAAAACTGAGTTTATTATATTGCTGGCTTTTTTTATTCACATGGATTGTTAAATAGAAGACTGTTCTGAGATTGACAGAGATATTAGCTTCTTTATCTGTATAATTTCTCCAAATACATATAAGCATTCTCCGAATATACTTTTTTACCATTATTAAAGTATATCATGTCACATTAATCAAAATCAATTATTTTAAATTGATGTTAGTTATATTTTATTTCTTATATACTTTCTAGCTTCATTCATCTGTTCATTTCTTTAGGGTGCAACCTTGACATTTTTGAGTTCTGATGCCAGCCTTCCAGAAAGCATGAAAGAAAACACGTTTTTTAAACTCCGAATCACATATATTGATCAAATAGCTTTGGATTCTCTCAAGTAAGTTAAATATGCATTTGGCATTTTGAAGCAGGTGAAAACACTATTTTTAAATTATCTTAAAATGACATTCTACTGCAAGGTATTTATAACTTCGTTAAGGTTTATATTTTTAAAAAACAAGCACAGCTACATGTGTATTTTATGTACTATCTTGTACTCAAATACACTTCATGTGTGGGAACAGTTATAATCAATCAAATATTTTAAAATATTCATTTTTATGTTAAAGATACCTTATTAGTATGCCTTTGCTATAACACTTTTATTTTACCAAAT
>NW_016868267.1:0-968 GCF_001698545.2 Rhinopithecus bieti | reverse complement strand
AAAAAAAAAAAAAAATTAGCCAGGCATGGTGGCATGCATCTGCAATCCCAGGTACTTGGGAGACTGAGGCGGGCGGATTGCTTGAACCCGGGAGACAGAGACTGCAGTGAGGTGAGATCATGCCACTGCACTCCAGCCTGGGTGACAGAGGGAGACCCTGCCTTAAAACAAAACAAAACAAAAAGACAAGGCCATTGTCATAGGCTAATGAGATTATGAGGTATGAAAACCTGGCTCTTCAGAACTGAGACGCTGAGAAGAGGGAGGGGAAACAAGAAATATCAGGATTCCAGGAAGGGAGAGGATGGAGCTCTGAGCTGGCATTCTCCCCTGGCACAGATGGGGCAGGAACTAGAAGGGCGTGAAAACCTACAGATGAAACAACTCTGTACAAGCAGGGTGTTTCTTCCCCTAGTGTGGTTATTTGCAAAGTCCAGACTTAATACCTCTTCCCAAAGGGAATTTCCTCAGTGATGAAAGGAGACTATGCTTCCTGTCTAAAACCAGAGAACATGCACCCCTCTCCTGGTGCCCACAGCAGTGTGGTGCTCACAGCTCTCCATGAAACACAGCTGTTATGATGATAAAATCTCTGTCAGGCACTGATGCTTGAATGGTTTGCAACATCACTATATATAGGTGTTTATTCATCCAAGCACAGGTAAAAAGATGGCTGTTTAGATGTTGTTTTATAGAACTCAGAATGATAACTCTATCTCCAGAAATTAGAGCTGTCAAATGTCACATATTGGCTTATTTGTTTATATATTTATAGCCCACCTTGTTCCACAAATAATTTGAAGAGGCTGATGATATATGTGACACTTTAAAATAAGAAACTATGAAAAAAAGTCAAGGTGATAGATAATATGAGTAGGATTGGAAAATATGACCAGAAGGTTATATGTGATTTTCTAAATTAAAGACCAGGCCAGAAATTGGGTCCTGGGCTTTTTAGGAACAAAAAA
>NW_016868266.1:0-857 GCF_001698545.2 Rhinopithecus bieti | reverse complement strand
AAAGGAAGGGAGAAAGGAAGGAAGGAAGGCAGGAAGGAGGGAAGGAAAGAGGGAGGGAGGGAGGAAGAAAGGAAAGAAGGGAGGGAGGGAAGGAGGAAGGGAAGGAAGGATGGAGGGAAGGAGGAAGGAAGGAAAGATGTAAAGAAGGGAGGGAGGAAGGGAAGGGAAGAAAGGAAGGAGGGAGGGAGGGAGGGAGGAAGGGAAGGCAGGAAGGCAGGAAGGCAGGAAAGAAGGAAGGAAGGAAGGAAGGAAGCAGGCCAACTCCAGGCAGGAGTTGGTGTGGAAAGGCGGGTTCCTCTGGAGAAGAGTTTGGAAAAGCCAGGACTGAGCCTCTGGCTGCAGGGGCCTGGTCTCCCCTGCCCATCCCTTGCCCTCAGCTCTTGCCATAGGCATCTCTCTAGGCCTGGATGCCTCATGGGCTTTGCTCATTCCCGGGTGTTTCCTCAAGTCCCGACTTCGCAATCTGAGCAATGACTCACACCATTGCATGGGGTGGGGGTGGGGGCACTTGACCTCACAGAATAACCTCTGGTGTCAACTTTAACTGATGGTCCAGGATATTCAGCAGTATTTCAGAATTTGGGGGTGCCTGTAATCCCAGCACTTTGGGAGGCCGAGACGGGCGGATCACGAGGTCAGGAGATCGAGACCATCCTGGCTAACACGGTGAAACCCCGTCTCTACTAAAAAATACAAAAAACTAGCTGGGTGAGGTGGCGGGCGCCTGTAGTCCCAGCTACTCGGGAGGCTGAGGCAGGAGAATGGCGTAAACCCGGGAGGCGGAGCTTGCAGTGAGCTGAGAACCGGCCACTGCACTCTAGCCTGGGCGACAGAGCCAGACTCCGTCTCAAAAAAAA
>NW_016868265.1:0-968 GCF_001698545.2 Rhinopithecus bieti | reverse complement strand
TGGGGTCTCACTCTGTTGCCCACGCTGGAGTGCAGTGGCACAACCTTGGCTTACTGCAAATTCTTCCTCCCAGGTTCAACCGATTTTCCCATTTCAGCCTCCTGATTAGCTGGGACTACAGGCATGTGCCACCATGCTCAGCTAATTTTTGTTGTTTTGTTTTGTTTTTTTGAAATGGACTCTCACTCTGTCACCCAGGCTGGAGTGTGCAGTGGCACGATCTCGGCTCACTGCAACCCCTGCCTTGCAGGTTCAAGTGATTTTTCTGCCTCAGCCTCCAGAGTAGCTGGAATTACAGGTGCACACCACCACGTCCGGCCTAATTTTTTTTATTTTTTATTTTTTATTTTTAGTAGAGACAGAGTTTCACCATGTTGGCCAGGCTTGTCTCGAACGCCTGATCTCAAGTGATCCACCCGCCTCTGTCTCCCAAAGTGCTGGGATTACAAGTGTGAGCCACCACGCCTGGCCTAATTTTTGTATTTTTCTGATAGAGATAGGATTTTGCCATGCTGGCCAGGCTCCAGTCTTTCAAATGGGAAACAGACAAACAGGCATTTAACAAAAGAGAGCATCCTCTTTGTTCTCTGGCAGTGTGAGGGAAAAGCATGCCTCTTTATTTTCTCTAGGGACTTCTCGTCTCCTAGGGATAGGCCTTGGACAAATCTCACACACACACACACACACACACACACACACACACATACACCAAGCACAGATGAGCAATAATTCTCAGCGATGATGAAGTTCAAATCCAAACTAAGAACAACAAACATTTTCCCAAACACAAAAATAATTTTCTAAGATGACTCCTGCACACAATGAAGAAAATAATTTGGGCTCTCCAGATCTTTGCACCAACAAGAAAATTCTTTGAGATGCTTTACTTAGCAAAACAAAACAGCCATTTATACCTAGTCTCTACCATCAGCAGCATGAAGAATTAGCAAAGGCTTTGAAATCAGTTT
>NW_016868264.1:0-965 GCF_001698545.2 Rhinopithecus bieti | reverse complement strand
TTTTTTTAATATATAAACAACAGAAATTTATTGCTCACAGTTCCTGGAGGCTGGGAAGTCTAAGATCAAGGTTTCAGCAGATTCAGTGTATGAGATAGTGCCTTATATGGGTTCTCATAAGGCAGAAGGGGCAAACAAGCTCCCTCAGGCCTTTGTTACAATAGTACAAATTCATGAGAGTGGAGCCCTCATGCCCTATCACCTCCTAAAGGCCCCACCTCTTAATATCATTACCCTGGAGGTTAAGTTTCAACATGTGAATTTGGGAGACCCAAACATTCAGATCATAGCAGGCCTCATCATCTGTGATAAGTTCTTATTTTATTATTTTTAATTGACAAACAATAATCATATATATTTATGGGATGCAATATTATATTTCAACACATATATATATTGTAGAATGGTCAAACTAGACCAGTTAACATATCAATCACCTCAAATATTTACCATTTCTCTGAAGTGAAAACATTTAAAATCCCCTCATTTACATGAACTTTTTATAAAATCACTCATACTGACTCATGTCGTTGTTTCTGACATATTATCTTTCTGAAAGCATGCTGCAAATAGTAATACACTGGCAACATTGCTTTGACTATGAGGGATAATTTAAACAATTTTTAAAAGAATATAAAGTATGGGTTTGTATTCATTAAAAGTGTATATGTGTGGGGGAGTTCTTATAGACTTTGTATAAATACGAGCTTGTTTAAATAATGTAAATGGTATTTTATGATATATTTTATTCAACACTTTAATATTAAAATTATTGGTTTCATTTTCTTTTATTTTAGACTTCAGGTGGAATTTTCTTTCAACTAAGATCCAAGGATGTCTTCTGCATTTATTTCTTCTCTTTGATCTGTGAATAGTGTTATACTTATTACAGAAAATAGTCATGTTCCTTGACTGCAGAAATTCAGATTAATGGTCCAGGATTCCACTAAAAAACTAGTAGTTTA
>NW_016868263.1:0-808 GCF_001698545.2 Rhinopithecus bieti | reverse complement strand
TTTTTTTTTCTTTTTTTTTTTTTGAGACGGAGTCTCGCTCTGTCGCCCGAGCTGGAGTGCAGTGGCCGGATCTCAGCTCACGGCAAGCTCCGCCTCCCGGTTTACGCCATTCTCCTGCCTCAGCCTCCCGAGTAGCTGGGACTACAGGCGCCTGCCACCTCACCCGGCTAGTTTTTTGTATTTTTTAGTAGAGACTGGGTTTCACCGTGTTAGCCAGGATGGTCTCGATCTCCTGACCTCGTGATCCGCCCGTCTCGGCCTCCCAAAGTGCTGGGATTACAGGCTTGAGCCACCGCGCCCGGCTGGATGGCAATTATTAACAAGGGGTGCATTCTCTTCTACTCCACCTTCCTTAAGTCTCAGAGTGGCCTATCTAATTTGAGATTCAGTATTAGGAAGTCCAGTTTCCACAACTATAAGCCACATTTTCTGGTTTCAGCTCTATTATTACTGAAGACAGCATTTTGGTCTTCATCTGTCTTACTCCCAGTGTATCCCTCAACTGGTTCCGACCTCAGGTATGGAGGACGAGTGCTATTTATTGGTTCCATAAAACCTCAATAATGTCCTTCAAGTAACGAAATCATACACAGTGTTGCTGATTTCAGAAGTATCAACATATACATCAAAGTTGAAACTAAACTTTTTAAGGGTGAATGTAAAGAAATGAGCAGAAGATGGCAGAAAGATGAATGACCAAAGAAGAGTTACTGAAGCATTCTCGTGCATCCCAAGCAAAAAGATTAGCACAGGCAGGCCAGGCACGGTGGCTCACGCCTATAATCCCAGCACTTTGGGAGGCCGAGAC
>NW_016868262.1:0-857 GCF_001698545.2 Rhinopithecus bieti | reverse complement strand
AACAGGTTGGGTACAGTGGCTCACACCTGTAATCCCAACACTGGGAGGCTGAGGCAGGTGGATCACCTGAGGTCGGGAGTTCGAGACCAGCCTGACCAACATGGAGAAACCCTGTCTGTACTAAAAACACAAAAATTAGCCAGGCATGGTGGCACATGCCTGTAATCCCAGCTACTTGGGAGGCTGAGGGAGGAGACTCATTTGAACCCACAAGGCGGAGGTTGTGGTGAGCCGAGATCACGCCATTGCACTCCAGCCTGGGAAACAAGAGTGAAACTCCATCTCAAAAAAAAAAAAAAAAACCACTGAAATTCAAGAGAAGATGGGAGACACTGGTGGAAGAGGGAATAGGACTGCATGCTTGATATCACCAAGTGCCAAGACTGGCCCCAGACCAGGAAAGGGTGAGTGAAGGAACCCTGGGGCACCACATTCCTGCCATAGGCCTCTGAGATCTTAGCTACAGAAGAGCTCCATGACCCCACAGACCTTTAGACTGGCAGAGGGAGCTAGGGAATTACCTGGTGACCACACACACAGAGGTCACTTGAACTCACATAGAACCTCAAAGGCTTCCATGTACTGGACAATTTAAACAAAGCGTGACTCTGGGCACCAACCTCCAAGACTCTATGTCCTGTCATAAGCTGTTGCAGCTGCTGCTGTCTGCCAGACCAGGGAATGAGCAGGGCCCAGGCACTCTCACTCTTATATGCCACAAAGGCTACATCTGAGCATGCCCCATGCCTGCTCATCCCTCCCAAGACTGCCTGCCTGGCCATTCCCATGGCTTGTTGGGGAGGGATGGGACAGGGGGAACCTGACCCCATAGTGTAGCCACCATTGCCCCATCTGAG
>NW_016868261.1:0-1411 GCF_001698545.2 Rhinopithecus bieti | reverse complement strand
ATGCTGCTTATTCTAGTTATCCATTTGTCTAATCTTTTTTCAAGGTTTTTAGCTTCTTTGCAATGGGTTTGAAAACATCGTCCTTTAGCTCGGAGAAGTTTGTTATTACCACTCGTGTGAAGCCTACTTCTCTCAACTCGTCAAAGTCATTCTCTGTCCAGCTTTGTTCCATTGCTGGTGAGGAGCTGCATCCCTTTGGAGTAGAAGAGGTGCTCTGATTTTTAGCATTTTCAGCTTTTCTGCTCTGGTTTCTCCCCATCTTTGTGGTTTTATCTTCCTTTGGTCTTTGATGATGGTGACATACAGATGGGGTTTTGGTGTGGATGTCCTTTCTGTTTGTTAATTTTCCTTGTAACAGTTAGGACCCTCAGCTGCACGTCTGTTGGAGTTTGCTGGAGGTACACTCCAGACCCTGTTTGCCTGGGCATCACCCGCGGAAGCTGCAGAACAGCAAATATTGCAGAATGGTAAATGTTGCTTCCTGATCCTTCCTCTGAAAGCTTCATCTCAGAGGGGCACCCGGCTGTATGAAGTGTCAGTCAGCCCCTACTGGGAGGTGTCTCCCAGTTAGGCTACTTGGAGGTCAGAGACCCACTTGAGGAGGCAGTCCATTGTCAGATCTCAAGCTCCATGCTGGGAGAACTTCTACTCACTTCAAAGCTGTCGGACAGGGACATTTAAGTCTGCAGAAGTGTCTGCTGCCTTTTGCTCAGCTATGCCCTGCCCTCAGAGGTGGAGCCTACAGAGGCAGGCAGGCAGGCCTCCTTGAGCTGGAGTGGACTCCACTGAGTTCAAGCTTCCCAGCAGTTTTGTTTACCTACTCAAGCCTCAGCAATGGCGGATGCCCCTCCCCCAGCCTCGCTGCTGCCTTGCAGTTCAATTTCAGATTGCTGTGCTAGCAGTGAGTGAGGCTCCGTGGGCGTGGGACCCTTCAAGCTAGGTGCAGGATATAATCTCCTGGTGTGCCCTTTGCTAAGACTGTTGGAAAAGCATAGTATTAGAGTGGGAGTGTCCTGATTTTCCAGGTACCGTCTGTCATGTCTTCCCTTGGCTAGGAAAGGGAATTTCCTGACCCCTTGCACTTCCCGGTTGAGACAATGCCCCATCCTGCTTCGGCTCACACTCCATGGACTGCATCCACTGTCCAACAAGCCCCAGTGAGATGAACCCAGTACCTCAGTTGGAAATGCAGAAATCACCCATCTTCTGTGTCACTCATGCTGGGAGCTGTAGACTGGAGCTGTTCTTATTCAGCTGTCTTGGAACTGGGAACATTTTACTTTTAAAGTTATATATATGTAAGTGAAATAACCATATTGTCTAAAAATGCAACTTATGATAATTAGTAAGAATTAGTGTAACTACTAATTCAACTCTATCAAGTGATACAGTTTTAAGCCATCTTTAATTT
>NW_016868260.1:0-809 GCF_001698545.2 Rhinopithecus bieti | reverse complement strand
CAGTAACAGGCTGATCTCTCTTTCTTTTCCCCACAAGTTTCAGTAGAACTGGTACCAGCTCTTCTTTGTGCATCTGGTAGAATCTGGTTGTGAATCCATCAGATTCCATTTAGAGGCAAAAGAGCCTTCCTAGGAACGAGAAGGGAAAAGTTTTACTAAAAAAGTTTATGTGGTTCATTAGGCATTGCCAGAGGGAAAAAAATTGTAAAAAGAAAAGGCCAGGCGCGGTAACTCAATTTGTAATCCTAGCACTTTGGGAGGCAGAGGCAGGCGGATCACTTGAGGTCAGGAGTTCAAAACCAGCCTGTACAACAAGGCGAAACCCTGTCTCTACCAAAAATACAAAAATTAGCCAGATGTGGTAGCTACATGCCACTACGTGCCACTACAACTACTCAGGAGGCTGAGGCAGAATAATTACTTGAGCCCGGGAGGCAGAGGTTGCAGTGAGCTGAGATCACACCACTGCACTCCAGCCTGGTTGACAGAGTGAGACTCTGTCTTGAAAAAAATAAATAAATAATGGCCGGGCGCGGTGGCTCACGCCTGTAATCCCAGCACTTTGGGGGCTGAGACGGGTGGATCACAAGGTCAGAAGATCGAGACCATCATGGCTAACACGGTGAAACCCCGTCTCTAATAAAAATACAAAAAATTAGCCGGGCGTGGTGGCGGGCGCCTGTGGTTCCAGCTACTCGGGAGGCTGAGGCAGGAGAATGGCATGAACCCGGGAGGCAGAGGTTGCAGTGAGCCCAGACTGTGCCACTGCACTCCAGCCTGGGCGACAGAGCAAGACTCCATCTCAAAAT
>NW_016868259.1:0-968 GCF_001698545.2 Rhinopithecus bieti | reverse complement strand
TCTCGGCCTCCCAAAGTGCTGGGATTACAGGCTTGAGCCACCGCGCCCGGCCGATGATCTTTGTTAATCTACCACCTCATTCACCATAAAAGAACAAGAATTGTTGGTCTATAGTTCTCATTATTCTATCTTTATGGAATGTAGTTAACGCTGTGATCATTTATAACAAAATGCAATACTTCTTGGTCATTTGTCCCACATTTCAACTTTTACTTTCAGACTCTTCAGGAGATGTTCTCTGGCCCTTATAATTCTCCTATACCTAGTAAATTGATTAAATCTTGACCAATGATTTCAAATAGCACTTTCTGTGATGATGTAAATGTTCTATAAATCTGTGCTACACAGGATGTTACCCACTAGGCACATGTGGCTATTGTGGACTTGAAATGTGGCAAGTAAAACTAAGGAACAGATTTTTAGAATTTTCATTGTATTAAATTCAAATTTATATGTAAATAGCCACATGTGGCTAGTGGCTACTATATTGGACAGAACAGATACAGACCATTCTACACATTTAAAATAATTTACACAATACCTCTGACATATTTGATTTACTAAACCTTTTGAGACAAGTGCTATTCTTAATATTTTCCTCAGTAAAAACCAATGCATTTATAATTCATGTAGTCTGTTATTTAATTTTTTAAAAAATTATCAGAATGGTTTTTGTTTCTGTTTCCTCGTTTTCCACTTTGGGTTATAGCGTACTAAGCTCCGAATTTGGAAGCATGTGATCAGCATCTGAGAAAATGTTCAGTGATCTTGATTTTTTCATTCATTTGATTTATTGAATCAGATCAGAATCACAATAATCAAGTAGTTCTAATGTTTTATTTTTCTTTTCCCAATCAACTGTCCATTCAATATTCATCAGCCTTTACTGTGAGCTAGGTAATCTGGGATGTAATAAGAATAAGAATAGAGGCCAGGCGCAGTGGCTCAAGCCTGTAATCCCAGCACTT
>NW_016868258.1:0-486 GCF_001698545.2 Rhinopithecus bieti | reverse complement strand
AGAGGCCACTTTCTTACCTTCTCCAGCTTTGAGAGGATGCCTGCGTCCCTTGGCTCCTGGCCCCTTCCAGCCAGCAACTGCATCATTCTGACTCCAGCTGTCATGCCTCTTGCCTCTGACTCTCCTGCCTCCCTCTTTTGCTTTTAAGTACTCTTGTGATGACATTGGGCCAACGTGAGTAATCCAGAAGAATCTCCTCATCTCACGATCTGTAACTTAATCATATCAACAAGTCCCTTTTGCCATATAGGGATATGGACATGTAGAAAGGCCATTCTTCTGCCTCCTACCCGCTCCTTGAGCATTTTATCTTCACATCTACCCACTCCCAGCATTGCTTGGCTCCCTTCCATGCTTAATTTTTCTCTGTGCCGCTTATTACCTTCTGGCATATTATACATTTTACATATTCATTTTACTAATGATCTGTCTTTTCTCACTGGAATGTTATTTGCATGAGGATAAATATTTTTGTTTTATATCACT
>NW_016868257.1:0-807 GCF_001698545.2 Rhinopithecus bieti | reverse complement strand
ATCCTCCTTTCCTCAGTTTTGTTAAGAGGAAAAAGAAAATCTTAAGTTACAGTGGAACTTATGAACAACTTAGTCTAGAGATTTAATTTAGTGATGAAAAGGTATGGAGAAAGTCTTTTAAAAAAGGACCTGGTCTGCTCACTCACGCTCTCCCTCTCTCTCTCTCTCTCTCTCTCTCTCTCTCTATATATATATATATATATATGTGTGTGTGTGTGTGTGTGTGTGGACCACTTCAAGATGATATATATATACACACACACGTGTATGAATATATATATATATATATATGGCTACAAGTGGTGCAACTTGCAGGTACTCCCTTTGTTCACCTTTGTAAAGATGTTATTGCCAGATCAATGTGTATTTCTATAGTATATGTGTAAACAATTCATCATCCTTTTGTTGCTGCTTTTGAAACTAGTTCATGGCTTCAATGGGGAGAGATTTAAATAATATGGGTTTATAATAATTTCTGCATTATTAAATGCAGATAACTTGCGATTAAAGAGTATGTTATTGGAATCATGGGTGTCTGAGTTTTACTTTGGAGGCGCTGAACAGCTGACTCCGGCCGAGAGGTCCCTTACAGAGACGGGATGCTGGAGACCCATGGGAATCTGGCTCGTGGGAATTGCATAGCACCCCTTTTTATCATAGTGCAGCATGGCCTTTCCTGTCTCAATTGTGGGAAGCTGGAGTGCCTCTGGAATGCTCAGTGGTGTCCTTGGGTTTTGAGGGTTAAAGATTTTTAATCTTGGCCGGGCGCGGTGGCTCAAACCTGTAATCCCAGCACTTTGGGAGGCC
>NW_016868256.1:0-859 GCF_001698545.2 Rhinopithecus bieti | reverse complement strand
CAATCTGTCACCCAGGCTGGAGTGCTTTGGCTCACTGCAACCTCCACCTCCTGGGTTCAAGCGATTCTCCTCCTCAGCCACCAGAGTGGCTGGGATTACAGGCATAGTGCCATCACGCCCAGCTAATTTTTGTATTTTTAGTATAGACAGGGTTTCGCCATGTTGGTCAGGCTGGTCTGAAACCCTTAACCTCAGGTGATCCACCCACCTCAGCTTCCCAGAGCGCTGGGATTACAGGCGTGAGCCACCACGCCCGGCCTCAGTTTTTCCCATCTGCATAATGGGTACAGCTGAACCCAGCATCAGCTAAATAACCACCTGGAAGCTCCAGCCCCTGGCCCTGGGGATCAGGACCTCATCTGGGCACGTGACTCAGGATGGGGGTGGATTCTCACCGGGGTCGAGGCACCTGATCCTCCGGCACCGGCGTCCAGATGGACTCGGGTGACTTCTGCTCTCGGAAGCGGCCTTCAAACACAGCTGCCACCTGTGTCATGTCAAAGGCGCAGACAGCCGAGCCAGGGATGCTAAGGGGTTGGGATGAAAGAATTTGGTGAGCCCGGTGGGAGGCCCCATCACAGACAATCACATGCAGGAGCCTCTGTCTGCAGGAGCCATTGAATCTTCAGTCTTCCTGTGCCAGAGAGATCCTGTGTCCCTCCCGCATCTGTCAAATGCAGCCGTTCCTCCTAAGTAACATCTCAGATTGGACCACAGTTCAGGGTCTACGAGGCCACTCCCTGTCCAGGCCCCTATCCCTGTTTAATTGGATGTCCTGCCTCCCCACTGCCACTGTTAGAACCCATTCCCCAGCAGGCTTTTTCTTTTTTTTTTTTTTTTTTTTGAGACGGAGTCTTGC
>NW_016868255.1:0-840 GCF_001698545.2 Rhinopithecus bieti | reverse complement strand
CCTGTCCCCGTGTATTTTTAATAGAGACAGGTTTCACCATGTTGACCAGGATGATCTTGATCTCTTAACTTGTGATCTGCCTGCCTTGGCTTCCCAGAGTGCTGGGATTACAGGCATGAGCCATCGTGCCCGGCCTTAAAAATTATTTTTAATATGGCTGGGCATGGTGGTTCACACCTGTAATCCCAGCACTTTGGGAGGCCGAGGCGGGTGGATCAGGAGGTCAGGAGATCAAGACCACGGTGAAACCCCGTCTCTACTAAGAATACAAAAAATTATCTGGGCATGGTGGCGGGTGCCTGTAGTCCCAGCAACTCGGGAGGCTGAGGCAGGAGAATGGCATGAACCTGGGAGGCAGAGGTTGCAGTGAGCCCAGATTGTGCCGCTGCACTCCAGCTTGGGCAACAGAGCAAGACTCCATCTAAAAAAAAAAAAAAAAAAAAGACAAGATTTTGTTCTCTTGCCCAGGCTGGAATGCAGTTGGGGGATCAAGGCTCACTACAGCCCTCACTTCCTGGGCTCAAGTGATCCTTGCGCCTTAGTCTCCCAAGTAGCTGAGACCACAGGCACGTGCCACTCTACCCGGCTAATTTTTAAAATAAATTTTGTGGGGATGGGAATCTTGCTGTGTTGTCTAGGCAGATCTCAAACTCTTGGTCTCAAGCAGTCCTCCTACTTCAGCCTCCTAAAGTGCTGAGATGTAATCCATGTCCAGAGCACTTTGGGAGGCCAAGGCAGGAGAATTGCTTGAGCTTAGGAGTTAGAGGCTGCAGTGACCTAGGATTGTACTGCACTTCAGCCTTGGGGATAGAACACAACCTTGTTTCTTTCTTTTTTTTT
>NW_016868254.1:0-839 GCF_001698545.2 Rhinopithecus bieti | reverse complement strand
ATTGATCAGTTTGCTTACACTGTTTTCTTGGAATCTGCAATGGGATATTTCAGAGCACATTTAACCTTACTGTGATGAAGGAAATATCCTCAGATAAAAACTAGAAAGAAGTTTTCTGAGAAAGTTCCCTGTGATGTGTGAATTCATTTCAAAGAGTTACACCTTTCCTTTCATGGAGCGCTTGCTATCACTGTTTCCATGTAATCTGCAAAGGGATATTTGGGAGCGCATTGAGGCTTAGAGTGAAAAAGGAAATATCCGCACACAAAAACTAGAAAGAAGCTTTCTGAGAAACTACTTTGTGATATGTGAATTCATCTCACAGTGTTTCACCACTCTTGTCATCGCAAAGATTGGTAGCACTGTTGTTGATGAGTCTGAGAATGGATATTTTGAATTGCATAGAAGATTATGGTGACAAAGGAAATATCCTCACAAAAACTAGAAAGAAGCTTTCTGAGAAACTGCTTTTTTTATGTGTGAATTCATCTCACCGAGTTATGTGACTGTTTTCTCACAGCAGTTTGTTAAAACCGTTTTCGTGGAACTTGCAATAGAATATTTGGGAGCGCAGTGAAGCCTATGGTGACAAAGTAAATATCCTCAGATAAAAACCAAAAAGAATCTTTAGGTGAAACTGCTTGGTGATGTGTGAATTCATCTTAAAAAGTTACACCATTCTTTACATTGAGAAATTTGTTAACACTTTCTTCAGGGAATCTCCAATATGATATTTGGGAGCACATAGAGGAATATGGTGAGAAATGAAATAACCTCAGATAAAACTAGTAAGAAGCTTACTGAAAACAGCTTTGTGATGTTCAAATTCATTTCACTGA
>NW_016868253.1:0-841 GCF_001698545.2 Rhinopithecus bieti | reverse complement strand
CCCCACAGACACACACTGGCGCACTCGCGCGGGTACACACATACACACACACACACAGAAAGAGACAGATAGCTTGAGGGAGAGCAAGAGAGAAAGGGATGGAGAGAAAAAGGGAGGAAGAGAGAGACAGCGATAGAGAGAGAGAGAGAGACAGAGTGACGGAGGGGAGAGAGAACGCGAAAGAAAGGGCGCAAGGTGGAGGGGGAAGAAGAGAAAGGGTGAGGGAGATAGCGAGAGCCATACAACCTTAGAGAGGGAGTCCTCTGCTCTGGTAGACAGGGCCCCATTGAGCAGGCCTGGGTAGGGTGGAGGGTGCTTGGGCTGGGCCAGAACAGGGTGGCAGGCCGCCCACGCGGGTGAACCAACGGAGCCCTGAAACGTGTTTTTTCTTGGATTGGTTGATTTGGGGGTGCGTTTCTTAGGGTTTTTCCTTTGTTGGCTCCTCCCTGTCCTCTTGGTGCGGTGGGCCCCGAGATTTGTAGTGTGTGCCCATCCATCTGGCTAGAGCGGAGGCGCCGAGCGTGCCCACGGAGCCGGAGGCCTGGGTCTCTCTCGTGTCCTCGGGACTAGAGTTTACACGAAGTTGGTGGCAATGGGATTCTGGGTGCACAGGGACCGTTGTTTTGGTGCCTAATGAAGGCAATGACCTTCCCCGAGGGGGAAGCAGCCCATGCGTTCTGGAGCGGGGGTCTTGGCTGGCGTCTGTGGGACCCGCTGCCCCTGCCTGCCCCTTCCCTGGGCTTGGACGGTGGCGGCGCCGCCGCATGATTGAACTGAAGTGCTTGCGCCTCCAGGGAGCAGGAAGACACCCAGGACCGCAGGGAACCCGCCCCTACGCCTT
>NW_016868252.1:0-1944 GCF_001698545.2 Rhinopithecus bieti | reverse complement strand
TATATATATGATTATATATATTTGAATATATGATATATATTTATATATAGATGTGTTTATGCATGGCATATATTTACATTTATATATATTTATTATGTATGCATGAAACTACATTTAACATTTATATTACATATACATTTATAAATATAAATGTATAATGAGAAGAGTAAATTAATAGAATGATTAAGAGGAAGAGAGAAACTGATGAGGCCAAGTAAACAGAAGGAGATAAGACACTGCTTTAGGTAGAAGGAGGAGGCAAGTAAGAAAGGATGGATGCAGGGACTGTTTCTAAATCTTGAGGACAAATAAGGGAGGAAGCAGGAGGTAAGAAAGTTCTCTCTGGATTGCCTCAGTTTTCTTGGTGAGGTAAGGGAAAAGGTCATCCACTGAAAGCAAAAAGAACAGAAATGAAGAATCCTTGAGGATGATGACAAAGGTTGGAAATATCTTTTGAGAAAATAGAAGTTTAAGCTGAATAAGACCAAAGGCAATAATTACTTTGCAATGTTAGAAGTCCAAGTGAGGTTGAAAATTAAAATTCCAAGGAAAGTAGCATTCTTCAAGACCATATGATTTCTCTCTCGGAATATGAGAGTACCAAAAACGTAGATATTCAATAAAATGGATGTGGAAGAGAAACAACTATGGTATTGTATATGTATAAAAATTCATTGAGCTATAGGCTTCAATTTGTTCACTTAGCATTTAGTAAATATAATCTCAATATGCAAGTAAATAAGACAAAGTAAACGGTGAATGAATCACTTCAGGTTGATTACAGTCTGCATTGGGTGGATGCTATTGACTATTGCAGTCTGGATTCTTGTACCCACAGTAGCTATCAGATTCTTGAACTCAGTATTTCTCAAACTTAGAGGAGCATACAGTACACCTGAGTATCATGTTAAAACACAAATCTGAATCTCTGTAGCTCTGAGATAGGATCCAAGATTCTGAATTGCTATGAAACTTCCAGATACTGCTGCTGGTCTGTGGGCCATATTGCTTGCAGAACTTCATGCTCCACAAGAATATGTGAGCAAAAAGTAACATTTTCTTTTCCTATCTACTAAATTGTGTGATTTTTTTAAACTCAAATTTCTTTCAAATATTAAGGACACATTATTTTCCTGTGGATAATTGTAATTAGAATATATGGCTGTTTATCAAAGGCAGCACTGACACAGTTATAAAGCCCAGATGCTGTGTATAAGCACTGGTGGGTGGAGTACTTTTTCAGTACTCCTAGCAGAGGAATTAGTTTCTGTCTCTTCCACTCTACCCTCTCCCAGGATACTAAATGGAATTAGGTTAAACAATTGCTCAGGGCTGAACCAATATAAAACTCATCATAGATTTATTCTGGCATACAAGAGATCAGTTTAATGTAAAAATTATTTGTATGACACTCTTTTTTCACACACTTGTGAAATAATAGGACAAATTTGGAAACTTCCTTAACGGCAGCTCTGCAACCATGCCCCCCATGCCTAAGTAAACGAAGGCACAAAGATGCTGAGGTCCTTTCTATTTTATGTAGTACCTCTTGGGTCAATTGGAAAAGTTCCAGTTGAATTGGTGAAGGTACTTCAGTTAGATGCAATGTTCTGAAAGATATCAAATTTCAGTGATTAGAGAGTAGGATAATCTACAACTTGCATTTTATCCTTACTTGGGTTAGGAAATTAAATTTCCTGCTGATTATGGTTTTGCATATTCATATTTCACAAAAAATGCACACCAACACATAAAGATAATGGAAAGTGAGTTAAAAATTTTTAATACTTATTGATGAAAATAGTCTCAGTGGAGAATTTATTACAAAACAAATGGCAATTTCAGGAGTTATTCACATGCTTAACAAACATTTAATATCTTAAAATATAAGAGAAATTTCAAATGAATAATTGTTTCATTTATTGATTAGTTTATTTTACTCAT
>NW_016868251.1:0-486 GCF_001698545.2 Rhinopithecus bieti | reverse complement strand
TTATTTTATTTTATTTTATTTTATTTTATTTTATTTTATTTTATTTTATTTTATTTTGAGACAGGTTCTCACTCTGTCATCCAGGACAGAATGCAGTGGCATAATCTTGGTTTACTGCAACCTCTTCCTCCTAGGCTCAAGGGATCTTCTCACCTCAGCCTCCTGAGTTGCTGGGACTATAGGTGTGTGCCACCACATCCAGATAATTTTTGTAATTTTTTGTAGAGACAGGGTTTCACCATGTTGCCTAGACTATTCTAGTACTCCTGAGCTCAAGCAATCCACCCGCCTCGGTCTCACAAAGTCCTGCTGCAGGTATCTTAAAGATGTCCTTTAACATGTTGAGGAAAGTCTCTCGTATCTCTACTTTGCTGATTTTTTTTTTAAAAAAATGGGTAGTGGATGTTGAATTTTGTCAAATTTTCTGCATCTACTAGAGAATCATATTTCTTTTTAGTTTGTTAATATGGTAATATCATTAATTGA
>NW_016868250.1:0-744 GCF_001698545.2 Rhinopithecus bieti | reverse complement strand
TTTTATCAACTAATAAAAGTACACATATACTTTTATACTAATATATACTAAGGTGTGTGTATATATATATTTATGCTTTTATTAGAAAATGTAGTAAGTAGACTTCTTCCAGCATTCCCTGAAACAAAACGGACTTTATGAATTCCAGTCTTTGCGCACCTTTTATCAGAAACTCAAGGAGGCAAAGTTTTTTCAAAGTAAAACATAAACTTTCAGCCTCATGATAATTAGTGGTATTATATTCACGTTACACAAGGAACACAACACCCACTTTATTCCTTGAGTCCTCCTTGGTCATGGAGCACATGAAGACCTCTGCGGCATTTACCACGCATTTACCCAGCACATTTTGTTTTTTGTTTGTTTGTTTGTTTTTTTGTTTGTTTTTGAGGCGGAGTCTTGCTCTGTCGCCGGGACTGGAGCGCAGTGGCCGGATCTCAGCTCACTGCAAGCTCCGCCTCCCGGGTTTACGCCATTCTCCTGCCTCAGCCTCCCGAGTAGCTGGGACTACAGGCGCCCGCCACCTCGCCCGGCTAGTTTTGTATTTTAGTAGAGACGGGGTTTCACCGTGTTAGCCAAGATGGTCTCGATCTCCTGACCTCGTGATCCGCCCATCTCGGCCTCCCAAAGTGCTGGGATTACAGGCTTGAGCCACCGCGCCCGGCCGGCCCAGCACATTTTGATCCTGGTTTATCATGGCTTATCTAAAGCGCAGACGTAGAATTCTACTATGCTTATGAATTC
>NW_016868249.1:0-1943 GCF_001698545.2 Rhinopithecus bieti | reverse complement strand
TTCTTTCTCTTTCTTTCTTTCTTTCTCTTTCTTTCTTTTCTTTCTTTCTGTTTCTTTCTTTCTCTTTCTTTCTTTCTTTCTCTTTCTTTCTTTTCTTTCTTTCTTTCTTTCTTTCTTTTCTTTCTTTCTTTCTTTCTTTCTTTCTTTCTTTCTTTCTTTCTTTCTTTCTTTCTTTCTTTCTTTCTTTCTTTCTTTCTTTCTTTCTTTCTTTCTTTTCTTTCTCTCTCTCTCTTTCTTTCTTCCTTTCTTCCTTCTTTCCTTTCTTTCCCTCCCTCCCTCCGTCCCTCCCTTCCTTCCTTCCTTTCTCTCCTTCTTTCTCTCTTTCTTTCTTTTCTTTCTTTCCTTTCTTTTCTTTCCTTTCTTTTCTTTCTTTCCTTTCTTTCTCTCTTTGTTTTGACAGAGTTTCGCTCTTGTTTCCCAGACTGGAGTGCAGTGGCGCAATATTGGCTCCCTGCAACCTCTGCCTCCTGGGTTCAAGTGATTCTCCTGCCTCAGCCTCCTGAGTAGCTGGGATTACAGGCGCATGCCACCACACCCGGCTAATTTTGTATTTTTGGTAGAGATGGGGTTTCTCCATGTTGGTCAGGCTGGTCTCCAGCTCCCAACCTCAGGTGATCTGCCTGCCTCGGCCTCCCAAAGTGTTGGCATTACAGGCGTGAGCCACCACGCCCGGCCCAAAACTGTTGGTTTTCTATAGCTGCTGTAACAAATTACCATGAACTTAGTGAATTAAAACAACACTAATTTATTATCTTCCAGTTCTGTAGGTTAGATATTTGACATAGGTCTCACTGGGCTAAAATCTAGGTACAGGCAGGGCTGCTTCCTTCTGAAGGCTCTGGGGGAGAA
Organism: Rhinopithecus bieti; assembly: GCF_001698545.2. Taxonomy (NCBI): domain Eukaryota; kingdom Metazoa; phylum Chordata; class Mammalia; order Primates; family Cercopithecidae; genus Rhinopithecus; species Rhinopithecus bieti. The sequence goes on along the minus strand of NW_016868249.1, from coordinate 1,094 downwards.
TCTGTTTCCTTGCTTGTTTAGCTTCTAGTGGTCCTCTGCATTCCTTGGCTGGTGATCCCTTTCTTCATCTTCAAGGCCAGCAATGGCAGATCTAGTCTTTTTCACATCTCCTTCTCTGGCTCTTTTGCCTCCCTCTTCTACTTTTAAGGACCCCTGTGATTACATTGGGCCAGCTGGGTAATCTGAGATAATCTCCTAATTTTAAGGTCAGCTGATTAACAACATAAAGTTCATCAGCGGCTTTAACTCCCCTTTGCCGTGTAGCAACATTCACACCGGTTCTGGGGAATAGGATTTAGACATCTCTGGGGACCATTTCTCTGCTACTGCACCTATGTTGTGTTTCCACCTACTTGGGAAGTTCCTGTTCCTCCATACCCTGATCCCTGGCACAGTGCTGGACTCTGATCTTGCCTGACTCAGAAAGGGAGGGTAGGATGTTGGGAAATGCAAATCAGCATTTGGGGTGTGAATTCTACTTAGTGCGTGTGTTCACGGAGACACATGGGAAGGTTATGGTGCACTCATTCTGAAAGGATCTTTGTTGGGCTTTGCCATGAGACTGACAAAGTAATGCTGCCCTTGGGGTCTGTTGAAACTTTCATGGCCCTTGTGTTTGGCCTATAAAAAATAAAATCGAGCTGGCTACTCCCGCAGCAAGAACTTTGTCTTGGGGAGGGGAAGAAGCAAAGTGCTTTGTTTTATTTCGCAGGAGCAAGCAAAAAAGATTGGCACCTGACAGGTGCTTCGAGGATGCGGATGTAATTCACATGGTGGAGGGAATGCCTGCTTTGGCTCTCTCCCTCTGTCTCTTCTTTCCTCCTTTTATTCAGCCGGTGTTTATGAAGCCATTGATAGTACTAGGACCTTGTCCACGGCCACACAGGCAGGAACAGCAGAGCTGGGCTTTGGTCCAGGACTAACACTATTGAATTTACTGTCCCAACTATATATATATATATATATATATATCCATCCATCCGTCTGTCTCTCTGTCTGTGTATCTCTCTCTCTCTCTCTTTATCTCTATTCATCCATCCATCCATCCATCCATCCATCCATCCACCCATCCATCCATGCATCTGTCTATCCAT
>NW_016868247.1:0-839 GCF_001698545.2 Rhinopithecus bieti | reverse complement strand
TTGCTACAAACTGTAAATAGCTCAAATGAAAAGTTTCCTTGACTCTGAAAACAAAAAAGGATCAGCAGCATTTTAATCCAAGTTAAAAGATTACTTCAGTTTTCTATCGGTTCAGCTGATTCAGTTAACTGTTTCATTTGATATTCATGAACATTCTAGCTCTTCATGAGAGTTCTGAAAGTTGTTTCCTCTATTCTAATGTTACAATTTCCAAAGTTATTAGAAACCTGCATTTAAGAACACCTGCTGGCCGGGCATGGTGGCTCACGCCTGTAATCCCAGCACTTTGGGATGCCGAAGTGGGTGGATCACAAGGTCAGGAGATCGAGACCATGGTGAAACCCCATCTCTACTAAAAATACAAAAAATTAGCCGGGCGTGGTGGCGGGTGCCTGTAGTCCCAGCTACTCAGGAGGCTGAGGCAGGAGAATGGCGTGAACCCGGGAGGCGGAGCTTGCAGTGAGCCGAGATAGCACCAATGCACTCCAGCCTGGGCGACAGAGCAAGACTCCATCTCAAAAAAAAAAAAAAAAAGAACACCTGCTAGAGTTCTATAGCTGATTATAAACCATCTTCTAAACAGGATTAAAACAAGACAGCAATTGTCTGTGGATGATAAAAAGTTTTAGGAAAGCCACTACTAAAACCACAAATGATAAGGAAATGTGGTTACTTCTGTGGCACACAATATTTTGCATAACGATTATAATTATTAACACACACTAAATCATATTAGAATTACAGGAGTTTTCCGTAACTTTGGAACATATACCAATAATGTAGTTATGTAAATATAATCCAAAGCAAAATACCATTTGACATTTGATAATGCTTCCTGT
>NW_016868246.1:0-1273 GCF_001698545.2 Rhinopithecus bieti | reverse complement strand
TTTTTTTTTGAGATAGAATCTCACTCTGTCACCCAGGCTGGAGTGCAGTGGTGCGATCTCGGCTCACTGCAACCTCCGGCTCCCAGGTTCAAGCAATTCCCCTGCCTTCCTCCTGAGTAGCTGGGACTACAGGCGTGCACCATCATACCTGGCTAATTTTTGTATTTTCAGTAGAGACGGGGTTTTACCATGTTGGGCAGGCTGGTCTCAAACCGCTGACCTCAGGTGATCGCCTGCCTCGGCCTCACAAAGTGCTGGAATTACAGGCGTGAGCCACTGTGCCCGGCCTTATTATTTTAAATTGACACATAATAATTATACGTATTTATGGGGTATACTGGGATGTTTTGGTAAATGTCTACAATGTGTAATGATCAAATCAAGATAATTAGCATATCCATCTCAAACATTTATTTCTTAGTATTGAGAACATTGAAAAGCCTCTCTTCTAGCTATTTGAAAATATACACTAAATTGTTGTTAATTATGGTCACCCTACAGTGCTGTAGAATGCTAGAACTTATTCCTCCTATCCAGCTCTACTTATGTATCTGTTAACCAACCTTTGGCTACCCACCCCGCAACCCTTCCTTGCCTCTAGTAACCACTGTTCTTCTATGAGAACAACTCTACTTTTATGAAAACTTTTTAAGCTTCTACATATGAGTGAGCACATGCAGTATTTATCTTTCTGTGCCTGGCTTATTTTACTTAGGGTAATGTCCCCCAGGTTCATCCATTGTTGCAAACGGCAGAATTTCCTTCTTTTTTCTTTTTTTCTTTTTTTGAGATGGAGTCTTGCTTTGTCGCCCAGGCTGCTTGGCTCACTGCAACTTCCGCCTCCCAGGTTCAAGTGATTCTCCTGCCCCAGCCTCCTGAGTAGCTGGGATTACAAGCACCTGCCACCATGCCCAGTTAATTTTTCTATTTTTAGTAGAGATGGGGTTTCACTATGTTGGCCAGACTGGTCTTGAACTCCTGACCTCAGGTGATCTGCCTGCCTTGGCCTCCCTACATGCTGGGACTACAGGCTTGAGCCACTGCTCCCGGCCTGAATTTCCTTCTTTTTAAAGGCTGAATGATATTCAATTGTGTATATATGCCACATTTTCTTTATCTGTTCATCCACTGATGGAAACTGAGGTTGATTCCATAACTTGGCTGTTGCGAATAATGCTGCAATAAACATGGGATTGTAGATATCTCCTTGACATACTAATTTCAGGTCCTTTGGATATATACCCAGGAGTGACATTACTGGATCATATGGTGA
>NW_016868245.1:0-341 GCF_001698545.2 Rhinopithecus bieti | reverse complement strand
TGCACTCAGAAGTATACCATTGCAGATTCCAAGAAAATACTGTTAGCATACTGCTCCATGAAAAGAAAGGTGTAAATCTCTGAGATGAATTCACACATCACAAAGCAGTTTCTCAGATAGTTTCTATTTGGTTTCTGTCTGAGGATATTTCCTTTGTCACAGTAGGCTTCAATACAATTCAAAATATCTCTTCTCAGATTCCTCAAAAACAGTGCTACCAAAATTGTCCATGAAAAGAATGGTGTAACTATGTGGGGTGAATTCACACATCACAAAACTGTTTCTCAGAAAGCTTCTTTCAATTTTTTATCTCAGCATACATTCTTTCACACCATATTCCT
>NW_016868244.1:0-1099 GCF_001698545.2 Rhinopithecus bieti | reverse complement strand
GAGACAGCATCTTGCTCTGTCACCCAGGCTAAGGTGCAGTGGGATGATCATAGCTAACTGCAGCCTCAAACTCCTGAGCTCAAGTGATTTTCCCACCTCATTCTCTTGAGTAACTGGGACTGTAGGGGTGTACCACCACTCCTGGATAGTGTGTGTGTGTGTATGTGTGTGTGTGAAGACAGGGTTTCACTATGTTGCCCGGGCTGGTCTTGAACTCCTGGTCTCAAGTGATCTACCTCCCTTGCCCTCTGCAGGTGCTGGGATTCCAGGCGTGAGCCACAGCACCCTGGCTGAAATTTTTATCTAGCATAGTTGAATGGTTAGGAGCATAGGCTCTGAACCAAGCCACTTAGGTGTGATTCTAACATCACCACACACTAGTTAGTTGTGTGTTCACAAGCAAGATATTTAGCTGCTTTGTGATTCAGTTTCCTCATTTTAAAAATGGGATGTTGCAGGTTAAATTGTGTTCCTCCAAAAGATGTGTTCAAGTCCTGACATGATTTATCTGTGAATGTGACCTTATTCGAAAGTAGGGTCTTTGTGGATGAAGTCAAGTTAAGATGAGGTCATGCTGCATTATGGTAGATCTTAACCCAATGATGACATGCTTATAAAAAGAGGTAGTTTTGGCAGGGCATCGTGGCCCATGTCTATAATCCCAGCACTTTGGGAGTCCGAGGCGGGTGGATCACGAGGTCAGGAGTTCAAGACCAGCCTGGCCAAAATGGTGAAACCCCATCTCTACTAAAAATACAAAAAATTAGCTGGGCATGGTGGTGGGTGCCTGTAACCAGCTACTCAGGAGGTTGAGGCAGGGAATTGCTTGAACCTGGGAGGCAGAGGTTGCAGTGAGCCAAGATAGTGCCACTGCACCCCAGTCTGGGCAACAGAGCAAAACTCCTTCTCAAAAAAAAAAAAAAAAAAAAAAAAAAAAAGAAAAGGGGGGAGTTTTGTACAAAAAACAAAAAAGAAAAAAAAAAAAAAAGAGAGACAGAGAGAGAGTTTTGTACACAGACATACAGAGAAGAGACTTCCAGAAAATACACAGGCAGAGGGGAGGAGGCCAGGTAATGATGGAGGCAGAGACTGGAATGAT
>NW_016868243.1:0-968 GCF_001698545.2 Rhinopithecus bieti | reverse complement strand
TTGTCATTGCTTTCGGTGTTTTAGTCATGAAGGTTTTGCCCATGCCTATGTCCAGAATGTATTGCCTAGGTTTTCTTCTAGGGTTTTTATGGTTTTAGGTTTTACGTTTAAGTCTTTAATCCATCTTGAGTTAATTTTTGTATAAGGTTCAAGGAAAGGGTCCAGTTTCAGTTTTCTGCATATGGATAGCCAGTTTTCCTAGCACCGTTTATTAAATAAGGAATCTTTTCCCTGTTGCTTGTTTTTGTCTGGTTTATCGAAGATCAGATGGTGGTAGATGTGTGGTGCTATTTCTCAGGCGTTTGTTCTGTTCCATTGGTCTATATATCTGTTTTGGTACCATTATCATGCTGTTTTGGATACTGTAGCCTTGTAGCCTAGTTTGAAGTCAAGTAGTGTGATGCCTCCAGCTTTGTTGTTTTCGCTTAGGATTACCTTGGCTATACAGGCTCTTTTTTGGTTCCAATATGAAATTTAAAGTAGATTTTTCTAATTCTGTAAAGAAAATCAATGGCAGCTTGATGGGAATATCATTGAATCTATAAGTTACTCGGACAGTGTGGCCATTTTCACAATGTTGATTCTTCCTATCCATGAGCATGGAATTTTTTTCCATTTATTTGTGTCCTCTCTTATTTCTTTGAACAGTGGTTTATAGTTCTCCTCGAAGAGGTCCTTCATGTCCCGTGTAAGTTGTATTCCTAGGTATTTTATTTTCTTTGTAGCAATTGTGAATGGGAGTTCACTCACGATTTGGCTCTCTGTTTGTCTGTTACTGACGTATAGGAATACTTGTGATTTTTGCACATTGATTTTGCATCCTGAGACTTTAATGAAGTTGCTTATAAGCTTAAGGAGTTTTGGGGTTGAGACAATGGAGTTTTCTAAATATATAATCATGTCATCTGCACACAGAGATGATTTGACTTCCTTTCTTCCTATTTGAATATGCTTTATTTCTTTCTGTT
>NW_016868242.1:6360-7934 GCF_001698545.2 Rhinopithecus bieti | reverse complement strand
CAATAATATTGTATGATAATGTTTTGATAATGTAAAATATAAACACCTCAAGGAATTTTATTGCTATAAATATCTCCTCTAATAAAGTGACTTATGCTCCTCAACCTTCTACTTTTTGATAATATCTCCACAGCAAGGTTTTGTAAGTTAAAATTAAAATTTTAGAATTTTCAATAGCTTTTAATTTTATTATTGGTGTTGTGTTCTCTTTTATACCAAAACTAGAATTTATGTATCTAATTTAAGTGGAAATTAATATATAATAAAAATACTTTCATATTACTCTAATCACTGTATTTTCCAACTGTTTTCTGCACTGTATCTGCTCTTCTTTTTCCTTCATCAACTCACTTTTATGCTTGGAGGCATGCTTTAGATTTCTCTACTGTCTTCCTTTCAGTGAAAGTCATAAATAAAACATAATAGTCTTTTTTACCTATTAAGCATGTTGTCATATTTGAAAGCAAAGGTATCTATCACCCAACAGATCATTCTTTAATTATAAAAAAATTATATGAAGGAATCTGTAAGATACTGCCTAAAACATTCTATGACACTTAAAGCCACCAAAAATAGGGCACACTGACATCATGAGCCTCTTGATCATGATGGAGAAAGGCAAGAGATCACCTATATGGTGCCCCTGCAAAAAAAAAAAAAGAGAAAGAAAAAGAAAAAAACCACTATAATCTAATAAAGGGGAAATAATGTAAGTACAAAAGGAAGGATTCTATGAAACAACTAGTATTGGTTCTTCACCAACATAAATATTATAGATGAAAAAATGTCAGGGGAACAGTTCTAGATAAAAGGAATCTAAAGGAACACCACAAGTAAATGTAATGTATAATCCTTGATGAGATCTTGAATTAAAAAAAGTAAATAAAGTTACACAGAAAACTATTTGAATATTTGGGGAAGTGTATGTCATAGCAAATATGTCAATTTCATATGTGATAATTATATTGTCACTCCATTGGAGAATACCTTTATTCTTAGATGATGCATACTGAAGCATTTAGGGGTGACATGTGATGGCTGAAAGTAGCTCTCTACTAATTTTGCAGCTACAACATAAATACAAACATACACATACATATGGCAAAATATTAACACTGGGTGAAGCCAGATAAAGGGTATATGGGTGGGTTTTGCAAATTATTATAGGTTTAAAAATTTTCAGAAAACAAAATTTGGTATGGAAAACAATAGTTATTATGCATAAAGGACTTTCTTAATAAATATTCTGTCCAAAAGTTTTGAAAGTAGATAACATTTTATTATGTCATAAAACTATTCATGATGTTTCGGAGAAATCTAAGAAAAAATGACAGTAACATCACAAAGTTAAAAAATATCCACAAATTGGCAATAATATACTTTTAAATTTCAATTAAATAACAGCATAATTATAGTTAGATAAAATTACATTTTTCCTAAAGTCTTATAGTCAAATTTCAAATTTAGTGCAACCTGCCTTCCAAGTTCACACATAAACTAAGATAATCCTTATATGTAGGCACTAATGTCTGACATTGATTATTAAAAGCTGCAATGTAGGCTTTACTAAGGCA
>NW_016868242.1:0-2753 GCF_001698545.2 Rhinopithecus bieti | reverse complement strand
TTAATAGGATGTGCATATTTAACAGCTTTATAGAGAATCTAAAAGTCATTTCAATTGTACAGTTTAAATTTGTGTACTTTATAGCATGGAATTTTTAAAATATTAGTTCCATTCTAGGATAAAATAACCAGTTATAAGTCTCATACCCATCCTATTAACCTATCCTAGAAATAATCATTCTAAAAGCACTTAATAGAGTGAGTGCCTGGCAGAGAGGCCCTATATCAATGCTACCCGTTTTTACTGTGATATTATTATTAATATTACTAATGTTTTCATTGTTATTATTGAAACAACCAATAAAGTCTTATGGAAATTTTTCTGTCCAACTCAAATAAAGAATTAAAATGAGATAAATATTGTTAAACTTTATGGTTGCTATTTATTTCAAATTGAACACTTTTTCTAATCACCAATGAGTCAATCACTTAAAAGTATTCTGATTGCCATTTTGAAACACAGTTTCAAAATTATTTTCTTTTTCCTTTTTAATCCTTTAAGCAGATTACTAAATTAAATGAAAATATAGAAATAAAAGGAAGAAGATACACGATTTGTAATTCTATTGTCAAATCCTTCTTTAGAAGTTTTCCATGACAGACACGATGCTACCTTTGAAATTATATGAACCATAGCAAATCAAGGTAAACAAATAATTCATCAACCAAAATATCAAAGTCCAACTGCCACCGTTTAATTAGGCACATTTCATTACCTTTAGGAGCTCCTGGCTTAACTAAGCCAAAGAACAATATGCCTCCATATCCAGAGGGATAATGGTCCCTTCTGGTCTAATTTCAAATTATTAATTTAGTAATGAAAATGTTTTCCTTGCAGCTGCTTAGACTGTTCTGCAATTTATCACACAATAGTAACACATTTTTTTCTTCAGAGACTTTAAAATGTATGCTTCATGGGAAAATATATTTAAAACAGAAATATAGAAGATTTCTAAGGGACTCAACATTCTGAATGATTCTATATCAATTTATTTCTTAGACTGTGACATATAATATCTGCTGAAATTTAAATGATTTTGGATTATTTTGAAAATCTGGTGCTCTGGTATTCTATAGATGTTTACAGTAACTATTTTAGAGAAAATTACTGACCAGTTTTCTTCCCAGATCTATATTGTCCCTTCAGTTCCAGCAGTTTAAAATGAGTGGTTTGCATCTGATAATGTGATTTCTCATCACATATTTGCCTCTGATCCTTGTCCAATCAGGCATATGTTCTCATCTAATCTACCCAATCTGTGCTTTGAAAGCAAACATATTGTGCTGTGTTTTTTTGTTTTTTGTTTTGTTTTGGTTTTGTTGTTGTTTTCGCCTTAACTGCTTTAACAGCAAATCATTCCATTTATACTACTGCATGCAGAATAGAATTAACTTCTCTCTTGACTGCAATTATTTGTCTGATTTCTTAATACATAAGTAATACTTCTAAAATTTTAAATTTCTTGCCCAAACTCTTTAGATATAAACTTGATCTTCAGAGACCAAAGGTCTGGTCTACCTAGAACTTAATTTGCTGCCTATATTTCTCTTCTTCATTATTTATCATCTTTCCTTTGGCAATTTCACTTATATATTTGGCTTCAGCTACTGATTTTGTGCAAATAATTCCAAAATCTTTCGGGAAGGTGATCCAGCTTCGCAATGAATCATGTGCAAAATACTGGAGAATTTTGATTGCAAGCTCCATATCAGGTAGAAGTGTAAAATTAATTCTGAAACATTAATGTAACTATGTCTGCATGAATATAGAGATAGTGCCAAAATAACATCACTGAAGGAAACAGTCTCATTGTACTCTTAGATTACATTATGAAACCTGTGCTTAATTCTGGATATAACATTTTAAAACAATTGAGAGTGGCAAACAGAAACAGATTAGAATAACAAGAATAGTAAATTTTATGTGATTGTGTACTATAAAGAAAAGTTGAAAAAATAGCTGCCTATGCCAGAATAAAATTAAGGCATGACAATGGCTGTCATGTATTTAATAGAATGGACTTGTGTTTAAAGCAGTGGTGTTTAAGTGTTTCTCATTCTGTTTTAAAATTTATTTTACTAATGCAATTATCTGTTCAAATTAAATATTATATCAAAGTATCATTTTAGAATTGATCTGCTTTGGGTAAAGATGGACAGAAAGTCCAGAGTCTACTTCCATCTCCCGATCTTTCCTTGCCTGTTGAGTTTATTTCCACTGATCAGCATTGCTACTTCCCTCCAAAGTCAGCTCTGCCTTTTGGAGGACACACGTGGAACATTTTATCCAGCAATCCTTTCTCTAGACGGTTCTGGGTTAGAACTTACCAATAAGAGGCATTCATGTAAGATATGAAAGCTAGAAGAGAAGCAGCAGCCATTATTCTCCACAGGCAGTTGCAGGAAGATGTGTAGGCAAATGGAAAAGTAAAATAACTTACAAGCGAGTTATCAAAGCTATTTACCCCACTCTTGTAGGCTGACACCATTGTTGGAAGGCCTCTGGAGGTCCTTGAGGAATGCAGTGTCTTTGCAGAGTCCTTTTGAGAAAATTCCTGTTGAAATCAAGTTTGAAATCTTTAGTAGAAACTTCCCTGACCTTCATAGTTTTTTCAATGGTTGTTTAAACCTTCAATTCTCTATTCATATCTTTTAAACTTAGAACATTGAGTGTTTCATTTTCTTAATTCCAAAAAATATTCAGAATATACCCCAACATACCATGTATGTTCAATCTCCATATATATATACACA
>NW_016868241.1:0-485 GCF_001698545.2 Rhinopithecus bieti | reverse complement strand
ATATTGTGTAGTGTACTCTGTATTTTAAGTGTACTCCGTATTGCAAGTATACTCTGTATTGTATAGTGTACTCTGTATTTGTGTAGTGTACTCTGTATTGTAAGTGTATTCTGTATAGTATAGTGTACTGTAAGTGTACTTTGTATTGTAAGTGTAATTGTATTGTACTCTGTATTGTATGGTATATGGTGCTTTAACTTTTAGAACAGCGTATGTTGTGGTTTTTCATATATGTGTGCATATACTTATATATGTTTTAGTAATACATTTTGTGTATTTATATATGTGTGTATATATATGAGGCATAATCTGTGGTCTTTTTATAAAATAAAATATTTTATACAATTAAACAGACTTCTCAATTATAACCAGAGTCATTAAAACTAAAATCCATAACCATTTTACAGCAACCTTAGAAGGATAGAGCACAAAGTGCTTTTTTTTTTTTTTATTTTTTTATTATACTTTAAGTTCTAGGGTACATG
>NW_016868240.1:0-1912 GCF_001698545.2 Rhinopithecus bieti | reverse complement strand
TGCCAACCCGTTTTTTTGGCTCATTACATTTTTGAAATTGGATCATGCCATCTAAGCCATGTCTGAAATTCTAATTTATTGTTAATTGATCAATAAAATACTCCATGATAAGAAACACTGATCAAAAATTTGTCACGCTGTCACTTAAAGTCTTCACTGGAACATAAACTTTGCTTCCAGGCTTTAATTCTGAAGATTTATGTCTTACTCATTTTTTTCCATCATGCATGAAACATATATACATACTTTCCTCACTATCATCAGAATAAAAAGCCAACGCAGGTGATTTTTTTTTAAATACACCATTTTCTTATTCTAATAACACAATTGGATCCTGTGACAAAATATCAGAATTACATCCTGGGGAGGCTTTTGAACTATAATAAAATGAAATTAAACCCTTTTCTTTGCTGGTGACAGAAGCTACCAAAAGCGTTTTTAATGAATTGTCTGTGATTTTCCTACATACATAACATCCCCTATGAAGCAATAATTATAACAGTAATCATGTTTGTTCTTTCTTTTCGGCAGGTGGGTCTTTTACAAATACTGTCTAATGAAAAATGTGATACGTAGTTTAGAACACTTATTGAAAATCTGGGTAAAATCCCGTCTTCTAAAACATTCCTTTCACCATCATATTTCTCCAAAATGCTCATTCAAATGTAATTTCTTCACCCAAAATGTAACTGTCTATGGTGATATGTGAATGTGCAATGTACAGTTGTAGAAATTCATATTGCAGTTTTCTCAATAGAACACTTAGAGTATAACAGACTTATCTCAACAGTGATCATTAAAAATTCAGGAAACAACAGACTCTGGAGAGGCTGTAGAGAAATAGGAACGCTTTTACACTTTTGGTGGGAGTGTCAATTAGTTCAACCATTGTGGAAGACAGTGTGGCAATTCCTCAAGGATCTACAACCAAAAATACCATTTGACCCAGCGATCCCATTACTGGGTATATACCCAAAGGATTATAAATCATTCCGCAATAAAGATAAATGCACACGTATGTTTATTACAGCACTGTTCACAATAGCAAAGACTGGGAACCAACCCAGATGACCATCAATGAAAGACTAGATAAAGAAAATGTGGCATATATACACCATGAAATACTATGCAACCATCAAAATGGATGAGTTCATGTCCTTTGCAGGGATATGGATGAAGCTGGAAGCCATCATTCTCACCAAACTAACACAGAAACAGAAAACCAAATACCGCATGTTCTCCCTCATAAGTCGGAGTTGAACAATGAGAACACATGGACAGAGGGAGGGGAATACCACACACCGGGGCCTGTCGGGGGGTACGGGGCTAGGGGAGGGATAGCATTAGGAGAAATTGCGAGTTCATAGGTGCAGCAAACCACCATGGCACATGTATACCTATGTAACAAGCCTGCACGTTCTGTACATGTATTCCAGAACTTAAAGTATAACAAAAATAAATAAATAAATGTAAAACTACAAAAAAAAAAAGTTTTCTGTCTAATTATATGGCAGTAACTTTGTTTTATTAACCTGTGATCTCCACCTTATATATGCGGTACTCAATAAATGCTTACTGAGTTAATTAAACATAAAACAACTTTGAAATTCTTCAGTTGGGATTCAATAACAATTAAATACAATAGATACAACTACAGCAAATGAATATGTAGGAAGAGATCAATTAGACCTAAAAAATTAACACATCATTATGTTTTCTTTGTGTTTAAAAAAGAACAATGAAACTTGTATTGTAAATGTTGATGCTACACTAATAGTAAGTTATGAAAAATAATGCAATAAATGATCATAATTAGTTCTTTAATCAGATAATGATTAATCTTCTAAATAACATAACTGATAAAAATGAGATACAAAGCAGAAAGACAGACCTTTCACCTATTTATTAAAAA
>NW_016868238.1:0-399 GCF_001698545.2 Rhinopithecus bieti | reverse complement strand
CTTTTGATTCACCAGGTTGGAAACACTCTTTTCGAAGAATCTTCAAAAGGATATTTGGGAGCCCATTGAGGTTATAGGGAAAAACCAAATATCCCAAGAAAAAAACTAGAAAGATGCTATGTGTAAAGCTGTTTTGTGATGTGTGGATTTATCTCAAAGAGTTAAACCTTTCTTTTGATTCAGCAGATTGGAAACACTCTTTTCAGACAATTTGCAAAGGGACTCTTGGGAACCCATTGAGGTCTATGGGGTAAAACCAAAAAGTCTCAGATAAAAACTATAAAGAAGTTATCTGTGCATCTGCTTTGTGATGTATGGATTCATCTCACTGAGTTAAACCTTTTTTAAAACTTTTTTTATTTATTTGGCAGGTTGGAAACACTCATTTTGTAGGATCTG
>NW_016868237.1:0-1097 GCF_001698545.2 Rhinopithecus bieti | reverse complement strand
TATCTATGAAGAAGGAAAGAACATACTTGAAGGAATTCTATTAAAATGTCAAAAGTTAATTTTGGGAGACATGAGAATTATGGGGGATTTTCATTCTTGGCTTTATTCTTATTTAGATGTTCTAAGTTTCATTTATTCCTCCCAACCCTAGATACTCATGTCACCCCCTTTTCACAGACGAAAAAAATCAAAGCACAGAGAGGCTAAGTGACTTGCCCAAGGCCACACAGCCAGGAAGCAATCAGCTGGGATTTGAACCACACAACCCGACTCTAGAGCCCATGATGATCACCCATGTGTTCCACTGCCTCACCCCTGACTGAACTTCACTGACCATGAGAGATGGGGTGGGAAGAGGGCTTACACCTGCTGGATATCAGCACCCACCTGGACAGGTAACTCGCCAGGCCTCTCTCTCCTCCGGCCTCGGCTCTTCCCCTTGCTCCAGACGGGAGATCACGTCGGGTTTGGACCCAGGCAGCCCTGCCCCTGGGGAAAGATACATGAGTTGGCTGTGGGTGCCAGGATCACAGGGAGGTCTACGGGGAAGGTGCACGCGTCGAGTGCCTAATGGTTAGAAGCACAAATGGCCAATGAAAGACTTATTTTTTGAGTGCTTAGCACCCTGCAGAGAGGCTGAGCCGACTTATTTGTTGCGTGCTTAGCACACTGCAGAGAGGCTGGGCTCTGACAAGGCTGTTTAAGGCTCCAGGTCTGTGCTGTTCGAGTTAACTGCACTGTGACAGCGTAAAAAACATTGTCTTCTGTGTTTCGAAGACTTACTAAAGAAAAAAACTGTAAAATCTCTCAATCATTTGTTAATCGATTATGGTTTCAGTGTGTCAGGATGATACGATTTTAGATAGCTTGAGGGAATAAAATGTATTATTAAAATTAATATCGTTTCCTTTTTTTTTAACGTGACCACCAAAAAATGTAAAATTACCTAAGTGGGTTTCTTTTTTCTGATGGACAACTCTGTTTTAGATTCACTGATGCCCAAAGCTTCCATCTCAAGACTTCTAAATACGTAAGTTAAAAACATACGCTTTTGTTTTTTTTTTTTTTTTGAAGACGGAGTCTCGCTCTGTCGCCCG
>NW_016868236.1:0-2346 GCF_001698545.2 Rhinopithecus bieti | reverse complement strand
TAATATAAGATTACTACAGGATGTTTTCATCAAATTATTTTTAAGAAAAAGGGAGCTAAGATTTAGAAGTTTTATTTTAAGTTCAAATGTAAAACAGAAAATACATAAAATAACCTTAGCTTTAAGGACAATGGTCTTTGCAATTCCTTGTTTGTCTATGGAATAAACCTAAATCATCACCAATATAAAAAATGAAAATCTCAGCCAAATTGGATCACATATTTCACCCAAATTTAATACTGATAATGCTCAAGTAATTGTTAGAAATTGAAAACCTTTCTACTTGGATGACCACCTAAATACTTTTTTCCTAAGTTATATTTTTGGAGGATTGTACTGACCATGCAGCATCTACACAAGAGAAACACAATGTTCCTCTCTGATGTTTGGAACTGAACTGACAATGCCAGTCCTCATTCTTCTTCAACTCTTTACCTCAATACTAACGAATTCTTTCAATTCTTTACAAAACAGAATTGAGAGGGAAGAATATTTTCATAGTCATTGTTTCACAAGAAGAGAAAATATATAATTCCTTTTCTCAACATAAAATTTGCTTTCTAATTTTCTATCAGTTAAAAGAAAGGATGCAAATTAATAAATGATTAATTACTAGATTGATTTCCTAGCAAAATAAGATTCACATGAATTATAGTCTCATATTTCAAAGGAAATACCATTTTTAAATCACTGATATGAGAAAGTAATCATTCAAACACCATTAAATAAGATGATAGCTAACTGTGTTTGAAAATACATTAGGATTGTTAAATTTCTCAAACATACTCTCTATACACCTTCCACATTGAAGAATGAAGTCTCAGCTCATTAGCTTGGCAAAAGTGAGTGGTTAACATCAGTTTGCAATAACAAAACGAAGTTGTGGAAAATAAATATAAATAAATAAAAAGGTTTGCATGGTTTTAATAATTCAACACCATGGGTAAGAAAAAATGGTAAATATTTGAACAATGCTTTTCCCTTCCTCCAGCAGAAGAAATAATTTGATATTTAGCACAATGCTACATGAATACTATGTTTATTGTACTTTTTTTTTATACTTTAAGTTCTAGGGTACATGTGCACAACGTGCAGGTTTGTTACATATGTATACATGTGCCATGTTGGTGTGCTGCACCCATTAACTGGTCATTTACATTACGTATTTCTCTTAATGACATCTCCTTTTTTCCCCCCTAAAAAAGTTACCTCAGCCTATGAGTCCCTGACTTTCCATATCATTATCTATGTAAGCCTGGAGTTGGAAAACATATTGCTAAGGCTAATTGGCAGGGGAACTAGTGAAATTAACCGAGATAGGGTTAATGTGAGGGAGGTAGTGGACTTTCTTTTCTTCAATTAAAGTAATCAGTTCATTTGAATAGATAAGAAACCAAAAGGTGTCCACAGAGAACTATATCTGAATTGTGAGAGTGCATACAGTTCAAAGAGAGAGATAGAGAGAATATTACGTGTATCTTCAGGCTTAACCAAATCTTCCAAAATGTTTTCTGGTCACATAAACTTCTCTATTCTTTCATTTCTTATAGGATTTATTGCAGATCACACCCCACATTTGAAAACAAAGCAATTTATTATAGTGTACATTGTAGGTGTTTATTATTTTCAATAAATTTTCTTCAAGTTTCAAGTGCATATAGAGACAAAAGCTTTTCATCACACAGAAAACACCGCTTTTTTCCCCAATGTTTCTTGAAGAGTGTTAAAGATAAATTAAGTTATTAAAAGTGGTTGTTACTTCAGAGATACTTTCTTTACCTATTTACTCTAAAGACATTATTATTTAAGTACATTAAGTTACAGTCAGGAATGAGAGAATTTCAGATCTTTGTCCTATTTCCCATTCTCACGTTTCATAGCCTGACTGCCTAGTTAAAATAAATAAAAGGAAAGTCGCTGCTCATGATATTATTGTGTCATAGTAAAATCTTAATGTTTCTTCAAATTAATATTGATAACCATTTGACTAAAAGCCATTTTCTCTCATCATCCTAAAGCGTTATGAAAATAATTAAAGATGTCCTGATATTAAATTTTAACTCTAGGGAGTAAAGCATGGAATTTGCTTAAAAAGAGTAATTTTAGATAAGAGAAACATAAACTTATTGAAAGAAGTTTTATTTTATTGCTCCACCACTAGTGAGTAGATACGGTTTCAAAGAGACCAGATACTTATAAAGTGAGTATGAAAACTACAAGAAAAAATACTCAATGAAATACAACCTCCTGCAGGCAAGTATGTAGATGAAATCATACAAATATTGGGGATTAGATAGAAGAGGTATATAGTGAATATATACTACACACACATATATATATATATAT
>NW_016868235.1:0-1091 GCF_001698545.2 Rhinopithecus bieti | reverse complement strand
GAAAGGAAATATCCTCAGATTTAAGCTAGAAAGAAGCTTTCTGAGAAACTGCTTTGTGGTGGGTGAATGCATCTCACAGACTTACACCTTTCTTTTCATTGGGCAGTTTGGTAACCCTGTTTTCTGGAATCTGCAAAGGGATATTCGGGAGCGCATAGAGTCCAATGGTGAAAAGAAAATATCTTCAGGTAAAACTGCAGAGAAGCTTTCTGAGAAACTCCTTTATGATGTGTGCATTCATCTCACAGTGTAACACCTTTCTTTTCATGGAGAAGTTTGTTAACTCTATTTTGTGGAATCTACAAAGTGATGGTCGGGAACGAGTTGAGACCTATGGTGAGAAAGAAAATATCCTCAGATAAAAATGGAAAGTAGCTTTCTGAGAAACTGCTTTGTGATGTGTGAATTCATCTCACAGAATTGCACCACTCTCTTCATGGAACAGTTTGCTAACACTGTTTTCATGGAATCTGCAATATGATATTTCTGAGTGCATTTAATTCTAAGGTGAGAAGTGAATTATTCTCAGACAAACATCAAAAGAAGCTTTCTGTGAAACTCCTTTGTGATGTGAGAATTCATCTCACAGGGTTATGTTTTCTTTTCATGGCACAGTTTCATACCACTGTATTTGGGGAATGTGAGAAGGAATATTTTGTACTGAAATGAAGCCCATGGTGACAAAGGAAATATACTCAGATAAAACTTGAAAGAAGTTTTATGAGAAACTTCTTTGTGATCTGTGTATTCGTCTCACAGGGTAACACCTTTATTTTCATGGAACATTTGGTAACACTATTTTGGTGAAATCTGCAACAGGATATTTTGTAAGGCATTGAAGCCTTTGGTGACAAAGGAAATATCCTCAGATAAAAGTCAAAAGAAACTTTCTGAGAAACTGCTTTGTGATTCGTGAATTCACCTCACAGAGTAACAGTGTTCTTTTCATTGATCAATTTGCACACACG
Organism: Rhinopithecus bieti; assembly: GCF_001698545.2. Taxonomy (NCBI): domain Eukaryota; kingdom Metazoa; phylum Chordata; class Mammalia; order Primates; family Cercopithecidae; genus Rhinopithecus; species Rhinopithecus bieti. The sequence continues at coordinate 123 of NW_016868235.1, read as the reverse complement.
GTTTTCTAGGAATCTGCAATGGGATATTTCACAGGGCATTGAAGCTTATGGTGACAAAGGAAATATCCTCATATAAAACTAGAAAGAATCTTTCTGAGAAACGGCTTTTGATTCGTGAATTTA
>NW_016868234.1:0-2002 GCF_001698545.2 Rhinopithecus bieti | reverse complement strand
CTCGCACTGGGAGTTAGAGACTGGAGCTGTTCCTATTCGGCCATCTTGCTCCGCCCCTTGTTTTCTTTTTAAGGTACTAGTCAACAGTTAATTAAATTTTCTGACATATTTTGTCAATTTCTGTTCTCACTGCTGTTATATACCACACCTTGTCTCTGGGCTCACTTTTTTTTTTTTTAATTGCTTTTCTTTTGAGCTCCCTTTTGTTCTTGCTGAAGTACATCCTTTAATAACTCTTTTTTGTTTGTTTGTTTTGAGAAGGAGTCTTGCTGTGTTGCCCAGGCTGGAGTGCAGTGGCACGATCTCTGCTCACTACAACCTCCACCTCCCAGGTTCAAGCTATTCTCCTGCCTCAGCCTCCAGAGTAGCTGGGATTACAGGCGTCAGCCACCACGCACAGCTAATTTTTGTATTTTTAGTAGACACAAGGTTTCACCATATTGGCCAGGTTGATCTTAAACTCCTGACCTCGTGATCCAGCCGCCTCGGCCTCCCCAAGTGCTGGGATTACAGGCATGAGCCACCGCACACAGCCCCTTTAATAATTCTTTTAGGTCAGATGCAGTGGCTCATGCCTGTAATCTTAGCACTTTGGGAGGCCAAAGAGGGAGGATCACTTGAGCCCAGGAGTTCGAGACCAGCCTGAGCAACATAATGAAACCCTATCTTTACAAATAATTTTTGAAAAGTAACTGGGCATGGAGGGGCCCACCTATATTCCCAGCCACGTGGGAGGATCACTTCAGCCTCCCACAGGAGGTGGAAGTTGCGGTGAGTCAAGATTGTTCCACTGCGCTCCAGCCTGGACAACAAAGCAAGATTCTACCTCATTAAAAAAAACAAAAAAATCTCTCCATGAAAGTCTATGGCTGACAAAGTCTCCAAGCATGTACATATGAAAAAGTCCTTATTTTGCCACCATTTAAAAAATGATATTTTAGCAGGGCATAAATGTCTAGGTTGCATTTTCCTCCAATATTACTCCATTGTCTATCGAGGTCATGAGGAATCTGCTATTAGATCAATTGTTGTACCTTTGAAAGCAATTTCTTGGTGGCTATGATAACCTTTTAGATTATTTATTCTTGGCAATTTCACTTTAATGTATCTAGCTCTGTGTGTGTGCGTGTGCGTGTGTGTGTGTGTGTGTGTATGTTTTTGGTTTTTTGTTTTGTTTTGTTTTTTGTTTTTTTTTGAGATGGAGTCTCACTCTGTGGCCCAGGCTGGAGTGCAGTGGCACAATCTCAGCTCACTTCAACGTCCATCTCCCGGGTTGAAGCAATTCTCCTGACTCAGCCTCCCAAGTAGCTGGGATTACAGGCATCTGCCACCATGCCTGGCTAATTTTTCTTTTCTTTTCTTTTCTTTTTTTTTTGAGATGGAGTCTGGCCCTGTCGCCCAGGCTGGAGTGCAGTGGCACGATCTCGGCTCACTGCAAGCTCTGCCTCCTGGGTTCACACCATTCTCCTGACTCAGCCTCCTGAGTAGCTGGGACTACAGGCACCCACCATCATACCCGGCTAATTTTTCTATTCTTAGTAGAGACAGGGTTTCACCGTGTTAGCCAGGATGGTCTCGATCTCCTGACCTTGTGATCCTCCTGCCTCGGCCTCCCAAAGTGCTGGGATTACAGGTGTGAGCCACTGCACCCGGACAAATTTTCATATTTTAGTAGAGACAGGGTTTCACCATGTTGACCAGGCTGGTCTCAAACTCCTGACCTCAGGTGATCTGCCCACCTCAGCCTCCCAACGTGCTGGGATTACAGGTGTGAGCCACTGCACCTGTCCTGTAGATTCTTTTATGCTGTTTGATATTCATCTAAGGACTCATGTCTTTAATTTTGAAAATTTCCATTTTTTCCACCTTAAAAAATGCTTTTCTTCTATTTTTTTTTTTTTTTTTTTTTTTTTTTTTTTAAGCGGATGTTTGACTTTGCAACAAGGAGACAGGGGCACGGTGGTGTCTCCACTCACTGCAACCTCTGCCTCCTGGGTTCAAG
>NW_016868233.1:0-968 GCF_001698545.2 Rhinopithecus bieti | reverse complement strand
TAATAATAAATTCTAAAAACAGATGTTTTCTTTTTTCTTCCCATTGTGTTTAAGATGTCTGCTAACGCTTATTTTATGTGTTCAACAAGATTCTCTCTGGCAAATAGCCTGCACACCTGAGATCAGAAGCTGTGCTTCACAAATTCCAATATCCAGATTAATGCCGAGTGGAGTTTTTGCAAGCTGGTGCGGCTTCAGGTTCAAGAGCGACCTCCTCGGTGCGTTCCCTGGTCTGTGGAAGGCCTGCCCTACGGAAGTGTCCCTCTTAGAGATCTCTTCATTAATATTTAAATACTCACTAAGTAGCGAAAGTGAGAAATGCACTTACCGTCCTCGGGAGTCGCCGTGAACCCGATCGTGACCTGGGGCGCACAGGTCGACAGCCCTGCCCTTGCGGGAGGACCGCGCCTGGCCGCCGCCGGCGCCGCGCTCGCGTACCCAGAGCGGCACAGGCCCTCAGCTAGCGGTCTGAGTCCTGGGTTCCAAATGCTCACCCTCTTCACGCGTTGAAGCGGCGGACGACAGAGCGGTGCCAGTTCCCGCAACTCTTCGCAGGGTGGGACTGCTCTGGACGGCCGCTGGCGAAGCGCACGGCCCAGGCCCCACTTCCCCGGCCCCGCGGCGCGTCGGTCCTTGCCTTCGGGCTCCGGCTTCCCTGCGCTTAGCGACCCGACTGCGCCAGACAGTGGCCCGCAGGACCCGGTCACGGCGTCCGCGTGCCGCAAGGGACCTTTGTCCCAGACGAAAACGAAAGCGCGCCGTCCCGGGGACGCCCACGCCCTGCCGCGGAGAGCCCGGCCGGCGCGCCCCGCGACTTTCTCCAAGTTCACGTGCATTCCGGGGCGGGCGTCGCGGGCCAGGACTTGCAGAGCCGGGCCGTCGGGCGGGCGGTGGGATGCAGGCGGGGACAGCCCGGCGGGGCGGGTCGGGGCACAATGGGCGCCGCCGGGCAGGCGAGCGCGGGGACA
>NW_016868232.1:0-1007 GCF_001698545.2 Rhinopithecus bieti | reverse complement strand
CATGCCTGGTGATATTTTCTATTCCACATAAATTGTAGAAACCAGGTTGTCAATGTTTATAAAAACAACCTACTGGGATTTTGATTAAAATTAATTGAATCTATAGATAAATTTGAGGAGGATTGACATCTTTTTTTAAATTATTATTAATAAGACAGAGTCTTGCTCTGTCACAGGCGGGAGTTCAGTGGCCCGATCTCGGCTCACTGCAACCTCTGTCTCCTGGGTTGAAGTAATTCTTGTGCCTCAGCCTCCTAAGTAGCTGGGATTACAGGCGGGCACCACTGCACCTGGCTAATTTTTGTATTTTCAGTAGAGATGGAGTTTCACCATATTGGCCAGGCTAGTCTTGTACTCCTGGCCTCAAGTGATCTGCCCGCCTTGGCCTCCAAAGTGCTGGGATTATAGGCATGAGCCACTGCACCCAGCCTTAATTGACATCTTAATATTGAGTCTTCTGATCTATGAACATGGTATAGTTCTCTACTTACTTAAATCTTCTTTAATTTCTCTCTATATGTTTTGTATATTGCAATGTAGAAATTATGCACATCTTTCTTTAATTTGTCCCTAAGCATTTCATATTTTTGATGCTATTATAAATGGTATTTTGTAAAATTTCATTTCCAATTTTTTTTTTTGCTAGCATATAGAAATACAATTAGTTTTGTATATTCACTTTGTATCCTGTGATATTGCTATATTCACTAGTTAGTTCTGGCATTTGGTTTTTGTAGGATCCTGAGGATTTTCCATGTATGGAAATCGATACAATCTATGAATAAAGACAGTTTTATTTCTTCCTTTCCGATCTGGATGGCTTTCATTTCTTTTTATTGCCTTATTGCAGTGGTTAGGATGTCCAAGACAATGTTGAATTGAAATGGTAAAAGCAGACATCCTTTCCTTGTTCCCATTCTTTGGGGGGCAGCCTCAATCGTTTACCACGAATATCATGTTAGCTATAAGATTTTCATAGATTCTTTTTTATCAGATTGAGGAAATTC
>NW_016868231.1:0-1009 GCF_001698545.2 Rhinopithecus bieti | reverse complement strand
CCAATAAAACAATAACCCCTGTCCCTGACAACTCAGTCTTTGGCACCTGCAGAGAAAGAGCAGAAGGAGCATCTAGAAGTAAGTAACTATGAGTGGGCAGAAAAAAGATCAGAGAACAGTCTGAATGCCATCAAACACAGAAGCACTGCTCCTTCACCTTGACTCTTCTCAACCTATACTCACCCAAACCCTTTCAAGTATTGATCTCCCTATCACTGGGCATAGATAACTGAAAGAAAAATATGGCATGAGTTTCTAGATAAAAATACAAAACAATAATGATAATATTTATTCCAAAGAAGGCCAAGATACTAAATCAAGAATGAATGAATCAGGCTTTGAAAATTAAGGCAACTTCGTTGCCCAAGAGGACCAGGGTATTAACCAAAATGTAGCAAACACATAGCACCACCCATTTACTTAAATATACTTAGCCTTAAATGGATGTTCTCACTGACAGAGCTAAGTCTCTTATTTCACTTTCCAAGGCCAGCTAGCTAGCCATGTGTAGGTATCCAGATACAATGGGGGTTATCATGACCCATATTTTCCTCATAAAATTGCTGTCACCACATTGCTAACAGCCAAGTGACCAAATAGTTCATATAGAAAGTGATATTGGTGGCAAAACACAAACAGCCAAATAAAAATGAAAAAAAGTTAAAAGGTCTCAATTTAAGATGAAAATAAAAACGAATAGGGTGACTTTTTTTTTCTATGAGAATGTCTTCAGAAAACATTTAGACACTATTGTGATATATTCAATTTATATGTTTAGAGAAAAACAAAGACATATGATTAGGGAGCACTTTCACTACAAGTTGGTTTATCCTGATCCCATATAGTACATATATTATATAATAATAGACTTGGCTCTTCAATGACAGTGAAAGTTCAAAACATGGACACTAGAAGACAAACAGCTCTATGTCAAAGTGAAATTGCATTAAATGGACCTGAAAGTTATTTTTATCCTTTATAAATCAATAAAATGTAGTATTTGTGTTAA
>NW_016868230.1:0-893 GCF_001698545.2 Rhinopithecus bieti | reverse complement strand
AAATAGTGCTGTAAAACTGGCTAGCCATATGCAGAAAGCTGAAACTGGACCCCTTCCTTACACCTTATACAAAAATTAACTCAGGATGGCTTAAAGATTTAAAAGTAAGACCTAAAATCATACAAACCCTAGAAGAAAACCTAGGCAATTCCATTCAGGACATAGGCATGGGCACAGACTTCATGACTAAAACACCAAAAGCAATGACAACAAAAGCCAAAATTGACAAATGGGATCTAATTAAACTAAAGAGCTTCTGCACAGAAAGAAACTATTATCAGAGTGAACAGGGAACCTGCAGAATGGGAGAAAAATTTTGCAATCTATCCATGTGACAAAAGGCTAAAATCCAGAATCTACAAGGAACTTAAACAAATTTACAAGAAAAAAGCAAACAACCCGATCAAAAAGTGGGCAAAGGATATGAACAGACACCTCTCAAAAAAGACATTTATACAGTCAATAAACATATGAAAAAAAGCTCATCATCACTGGTCATTACAGAAATGCAAATCAAAACCACAATGAGATAACCATCCCACGCCAGTTAGAATGATGATCATTGAAAAGTCAGGAAACAACAGATGCTGGAGAGGATGTGGAGAAATAGGAACACTTATACACTGCTGGGAGTCTAAATTAGTTCAACCATTGTGGAAGACAGTGTGGCAATTCTTTAAGGATCTAGAACCAGAAATACCATTTGACCCAGCAACCCCATTACTGGGCATATACCCAAAGAATTATAAATCCTTCTACTATAAAGACACATGAACATATATGTTTGTTGTGGCACTATTCGCAATAGCAAAGACTTGGAACCAACCCAAATGCCCTTCAATGATAGACTTGATAAAGAAAATGTGGCACATATACATCATGGAATACTATGC
>NW_016868229.1:0-2008 GCF_001698545.2 Rhinopithecus bieti | reverse complement strand
CAAAATAGCAATAACGACATCTGCTGGTCAGTTCATTGAGTCTGGAAATAAATGGAGATCTGTCTCTAGAGAAGTGCCAAAAATGAAACAAAACAAATGGATAATTGGAAAGGTGTTCACATTATATTTGTTAAAATTTGTGAAATCTAAAACTCACTCATTAAGATTTTAGGCTTAAACAGGATATTTGATATGTAATACAATTCTTAAGTAAATTAACCTTCCACAATCCCAGAGTCTTTATTATCATAAGCAGTTTTGGGTTTGTTGACATTCTGTGAGCTATTGACAAGAAATGTCCATCTGTACTAATTCCAGTAATGCCTGGCAACCTTAGTGCTATGTTAGTGGCTTAATGTATAGATATATTACACTGGAAAATGTATTAGCTTAAATCTTTTTTATTTTATTTTTTGAAGTTATGTCAATTTGAGGGATCCTAATACCTTTAAAATTGAGCTATACTCAGGCAATTCCCATGATTACCGGGAAGGGCATTTTTGTGCGAACCATAAGCTATAAGTAGAGATTACATTATGGCATTGATTTGGTTATGCCTTTATTTCAAATTTTTTTAAATGTCCATGAAGGTGAAAAAAAATAAGGACAAGTCAGAATGCCGATAATGTTTGAATTTTTGAAATATATTTTTCCTATTTTTTATTTTTGTTCTAGCTTTTCAAAATATAATTTTGTATTAGTCCATTCTCATATTGCTATAGATACATGCCTGAGACTGAGTAATGTATACATTAGCTTTAATTGGCTCATGGTTCTGTAGGCTATACAGGAGGCACAACAGCTTCTGCTCAGCTTCTGAGGAGGCCTCAGGAAACTTAGAATCATGGTGGAATGTGAAAGGGGAGCAGGAGCAAGAGAGAAGGTAGAAGAAGGTGCTACACAGTTTTTTGTTTTTTGTTTTTTGTTTTTTTTTTTTTGAGACGGAGTTTCACTCTTGTTGCCCAGGGTGGAGTGCAATGGCATGATCTCGGCTCACCGCAATCTCCACCTCCCAGGTTCAAGCAATTCTCCTGCCTCAGCCTCCCTGGTAGCTGGGATTATAGGTATGTGCCACCATGCCCAGCTAATTTTGTATTTTAGTAGAGATGGGGTTTCTCCATGTTGGTCAGGCTGGTCTCGAACTCCCAATCTCAGGTGATCCACCCACCTCGGCCTCCCAAAGTGCTGGGATTACAGGCGTGAGCCACCACGCCCAGCGTTACACACTTTTAAACAACCAGTTCTCATGATAACTCACTCACATACTATCACAAGAACAGCACCAAGGGGATGGAGGATGGTGCTAAACCATTCATGAAGGACTACACGCATGATCCAATCACGTCTCACCAGGCCCCACCTCCAACATTGGGAATTACAATTTGACATGAGAATTGGGTGGGGACACAGATCCAAACCACATCAACTTCAAATGTGTCTTGGCCACTGAACATAGAGGGAAATCAAGATGCTCTAATATTTGCAGAGTGGCAGAAATTATCCCTGAAATGAATGTAACCTCCACTTAGTTTGATTTTAAGACCTTCTTATTTCCAGCACCCAGAAGTGTATCCCACAATAGAATATTCTGGGGAGGGATGGAGCTCTAATTGAAATAGAATTCTCATGTAGTGTATAAACAAAACAAAACAAAACAAACAAAAAAAAAACAAGAAAAAACAAACAAACAAACAAACAAAAAAACTAGAGATGCTCTCAGAGAGGAGGAATTTGGGGACAGAAAGTCTCCATTGGTACCGCAACAGAATAAGAAATCTTAAGAAATCTTAGGTTTTTCCACTCTGGATCTTTAAAGAAAAATAAGAGCACAACGTCATTGGGAGTCATCCCTGCACACACACCACACCATATAAAGCTTAGTATACTCCTAAAAGTATGCTCCATAAACCACAAAGACCAAAATCACTTGAAAAGCATGTAAAAGTGGAGCCCCCTGGGCCCCACCTCAGACCTACTACATTAGGTGCTGGAGATACAGCAGTGAACA
>NW_016868228.1:0-1098 GCF_001698545.2 Rhinopithecus bieti | reverse complement strand
TGATTTTTTACTTTCCTTTTCCCAAACCCAAGCCCGCCATGAAAACGCGGGGAGGTCAGGGAAGCCTTCAGATAACAGAGAAGAAAAAGCCTGAGACGCTCTAAGATTCTGACGCCTGAGGCCAAAACTCGAAAACCGCCTCCCCTGATTTCCTAAGGCTCGGGAGGGCCTGGGCTGCAGCTCGCGCGGCCACGGAGAGGAAGTACTACCCACCTTCTTCCCCTTCAAAGAGCCTGTCGACTATACCACTCAACTAAAATGGCAGCGGCGACTACGCCACGGAGCCCCCCGCAGCAACGGGCCTGGGGTCCGGAGGCGGCACTGAGCCTCTGCCACGACGCGTCACTCGGGCCATTTTGAGAGAACGCGGCAGCAGCGAGCGGCTCCGCTGTCTTCCTCTCGCTCTACATCCATTTCTGACAGGATTCCCAAGTCTTCACTTACTAGGTTTTAGGGTCAGGATCCGACTCGGTTGGTTCGGCCGCCGCCGCCGAGGCTGCTCCGCACCTCCCTGGCCGCCGCTCTCAAGCCCGCTCCAATGAGTAGCTGGTTGAGACCCGCCTCTAGCCCAGCGCCTGCTCGGAGACGTTGCTCAGGCAGCCATTATCTTCCCCATTGTTACCAAGCAGCGACAGGAAACGACTGCCCACAACAGGAAGTGATGATGCCGCGTCCCGGCACCGCAGCCCCACTCCCAGCCTATTAGCCAATCCCAGTCGATTCCTCGAAAAGGCTCCGCGGGAGGAGGAGGGGGACGGCAGACGACGCGGCGGTTTGGAAAAGGAAAGCTGTTATGACGCCCACCATGTGACAGGCCCCACCCTCCTCCGCCATTTTGAATTGTGGCGAGAAATTTGCGTTGTGAGAATTGTGGGAACCTTCGCTTTCCCATTTTGAAAACTGAAGGACGTCACGGTCTGACTGCTTGAAGACATTTTCAGAGAGTGAGAAATGTGATATTAGTTTAACCTGGCATCACATCAGTTCACACAATCCGTCCAGACCAGTTCATACAGTAGCCTACGTTTTATTCAAGATATATTTACTGAATGCCAACTGTATGTCAAACGCCATTGTAGCTGCTTAGGAAATTAAAAT
>NW_016868227.1:0-964 GCF_001698545.2 Rhinopithecus bieti | reverse complement strand
CCCATCACAAAGAAATTTCTCTGAAAGCTCCTTTCTAGCTTTCATCTGTGCAGCATATTTACTTTTCCATCATCAGCCTCAATGCATTCCCAAATATCCATTCTCAGACACCACAAAACAGTGATGTCAAACTGCTTAATCAGGAAAATGGTTCATCTCTCTGAGGTGAATATACACATCACAAAACTGTTTCTCAAAACCTTCTCTCCAGTTTTATCTGAAGATATTTCCTTTTCACCATCAGCCTCTATGAGCTCCCGAATATCCCCTTGCAGATTCCGCACATACATTGATACCAAACTGCTCAATGAAAAGAAAGGTGTAAATCTCTGAGACGAATTCACCCATCACAAAGCAGTTTCTCATAAAGCTTTTTTCTAGTTTTTGTCTGAGGATGTTTCTTTTTTCACCATAGGCCTCAAGGTGCTCCAAAGTATCCGTTTGCAAATACCAGGAAAGCAGTTTTAGCACACTTCTCCATGAAAAGAAACGTGTAAATTCAGTGAGATGAACTCACACATCACAAAGAATGTTCTCAGAAAGCTTCTTTCTAGTTTTTATCTGAGGATATTTCTTTAGTCACCAATGGCTTCAATGAGATCCAAATATCCTTTCTCAGATTAAACCAAAACAGTGCTACCAAACTGATCCATGAAAAAGATCGTGTAATGCTGTGAGATGAATTAACACATCAAAAGTGGTTTCTCAGATAGCTGCTATCTAGTTTTAATATGAGGATATTTCCTTTATCACCATAATCTTCAATGTGCTCCTGGATATCCCATTGCAGATTTCAAGAAAACAGTGTTACCAAACTGCTCAATGAAAAGAACAGTGAGACTCCGTGAGATGAATTTACACATGATGAAGTAGTTTCTCAGAAATCTTCTTTCTAGTTTTTAATTGAGGATATTTCCTTTGTCACCATAAGCTTCAACGTGACCCAAACTATCCCTTCTCAGAT
>NW_016868226.1:0-1099 GCF_001698545.2 Rhinopithecus bieti | reverse complement strand
AACTTTTTTCGTTTTTTTAGTTAAACAAAAGCTGCAGTGACCAGGCAGGTGTGATGGCTCACGCCTGCAATCCCAGCACTTTGGAAGGCCAAGGCAGGGACGGGGGGCAGGGGAAATCACTTGTTGAGGTCAGAAGTTTTAGACCAGCCTGGCCAATATGCCAAAACCCTGTCTCTACTAAAAATATAAAAATTAGCCAGGCATAGTGGCAAGTGCTTGTAATCCCAGCTACTTGAGAGGTTGAGGCATGAGAATCACTTGAACCTAGGAGGCAGAGGTTGCAGTGAGCTAAGATTACACCACTGTACTCCACCCTGGGCAACAGAGTAAGACTCCATCTCAGAAAACAAAAATGTTCCAAGTACAATACAAAGAAATTCTCTCCCAATTTGAGAGTAAGTTACTGATATTATACCCTATGACTTCACCACCCAGTGCTTTAGTGGGTATTTCCTATAAACAATGACATTCTCCTGCACAGCCATCAGAATCAGGAAATTAATATTGATATGTTATTACCATCTAAACCTCTGACTGAATTCTAGTTCTGCCAGTTGTCCCAATAAAGTTCTTAGCAAAACGATCTGGTTTAGAATCACACTTTTCACTTAGTCATCACGTCTCTTTAATGTTCTTCCATCTGGAACAGTTCCTCAGTCTTTCCTTGCCTCATGATCTGGAACCTTTGAAAGACTATAGGCCAGTTATTTGTAGGTTGTCCTTCAGTGCATGCTTGTCTGAGGTTTCCTCATGTTTTGAGTCAAGTCATGCATCTTTGACAGGAATCTCACAGTCTGATTCTGTGTTCTCACTGCATTCTAGCAGGGAGTACACGATCTGTTCCATTATTGGTGATGTTAACGATCATTGGTTAGAGTTTTTTCTTGGCTATGAAGTGATGCCTGCCAAAGCATATTTACTACCACTACTGTTCAACATTCTCCTAAAGATCCCAGCCAGTGTAACAAGGAAAAAAAAATAAAGAACCAGTATAATAATTGGAAAGGACGAAATAAAACTATCATTCTTCTTCTTCTTTTTTTTTTTTTTTTTTTTTTTTGAGACCAAGTCTCACTCTGTTGCCCAGAGCTGGAGTGCA
>NW_016868225.1:0-2251 GCF_001698545.2 Rhinopithecus bieti | reverse complement strand
ATTTTCAGATCTCAACTTCCATGCTGGGAGATCCACTGCTCTCTTCAAAGCTGTCAGACAGTTCATTAACATCTGCAGAGGTTTCTGCTGCTTTTGTTAACTACGCCCTGTCCCCTGAGGTAGACTCTACATAGAGAGGCAGGCCTCCTTGAGCTGCCATGGGCTCCACCCAGTTCGAGCTTCCCCGAGGCTTTGTTTACCTACTTAAGCCTCAGCAATGGCAGGCGCCCCTCCCCAACCTCACTGCTACCTTGCAGTTAGATCTCAGACCGCTGTGCTAGCAATGAGGGAGGCTCCGTGGCTGTGGGACCCTCCAGGCCAGGTGTGGGATATAATCTCCTGGTGTGCCGTTTGCTAGGACCCATGGTAAAGTGCAGCATTAGGGTGGGAGTTACCCAATTTTCCAGGTGTTGTGTGTCTCAGTTTCCCTTGACTAGGAAAAGGGATTCCCTTCCCCCTTGCACTTCCCAGGTGAGATGATGCCTCGCCGTGCTTCACTCTGGCTTTTTGGGCTGCACCAGCTGACCAGCACCAATTGGCACTCCCCAGTGAGATGAACCCAGGACGTCACTCGAAAATGCAGAAATCACCTGTCTTCTGTGTCGCTCATGCTGGGAGGTGGAGGCTGGAGCTCTTCCTATTCAGCCATCTTGCTCTCGACCCACCATATTCTTACTGCAGAGAGCCTATGATCAGATGTACAAGTAGGGAAGATGTCACTGAATTCTTTTCCTAACAAGGAATATTAATACTAAGACCCTGGGAAAGGAATGCCTTCCTGGGGTGTGGTCTATAAATGGTCACTCTGGGAATGTCTGTCCTGTGAGATTGAGATAACAACTGAGATAAGTCCTGGTCTCCTGCAGTACCCTCAGGCTTAATAGGATTGGGAAACTCCATCCTGGTAAATTTTTGGTCATGCCAGTTCTCTGCTCTCAAGCTCTGTTTTCTGTTAAGATATTTATCAAGTCAACACAAGCACCACTGAACATAGACCCTTATCAGGAGTTTCTGCCTTTCGCCCTTTGTTCTGTTTCCTCAGAAACAGACCACAGCTTACTGTAGCCTCAATGTCCTGGGCTCAAAGGATACACCACCTCAGCCTCCTGATTAGCTGGGACTGTAGGCAAACACCACCATGCCCAGATAATTTTGTTTGTTGGTTTTTTTCCTGCTGTAGAGATGGGATCTCAGGATTTTGACCAGGTTGATCTCAAACCACTGGGCTCAAGTGATCTACCCACATCAGCCCCCCAAAATGCTGGGATTTCAGGCATGAGACACTGTGTCCAACCATCTCATTCTCGTGGGCAGTAGAAGATGGAGCAGTTTAACAGGCCAGTAGGCAACAACCTGCTCAAGCGAGGTCCACCCCTCCCTAAGAAGTAAAGGGAGGCTTCTGTTTCCAAATCTCTATAGGGATCAGGAGGGGATAATGATCATCCTCTTGTATGTATTAGGCACACAGGATTCTGCCAGGGAACAGTTGGGTCAACACACTCAGGAAAATGCCCACAGAAGAACTACTCCAAGCAGCAAGGTGAAAACCTCCACGAGGCCATGCACTAGAGAGCTCTACCAGTGTCAGGTACTAGGGACTGGTCCTAAAGCCCTCTCCTAGGTATTGCCCAGAAAACTTCCCCAAAGATTCAGTCCAGGACCCTAGCCTACTCCCTCCTTTTATACCTCCAGTGAGGTTTCTGAATACCAAAGGGATCAAGGCCATAAGTTTTTATCCCTGGCATCTTCCAAAATATGTTTTCTAATTTGCAACCAATGACCAGCAGATTTTTCTCCAGCTTGCTTTTGTATTATCAGATTGTTGAACTGTTTATCCAATCTGGGTATATCTTAGAGCTGACATAGCCTAGAGATTTTCAAACCCTGTTCTGAGCACCACTTGGCCTATGGGTGAGGGGTGGAGATTGTTAATGATAGAGGTGGAGACTACGAATGATAGTGCTTTCTGGCTGGGCCCGGTGGTTCACGCCTGTAATCCCAGGACTTTTTGAGGCTGAGATGGGTGGATCACAACATCGGGAGATTGAGACCATCCTGGCTAATACAGTGAAACCCTGTCTTTACTAAAAATACAAAAATTAGCCAGACATGGTGGTGGGCCCCTGTAGTCCCAACTACTCTGGAGGCTGAGGCCGGAGAATGGTATGAACCTGGGAGGCAGAGCTTGCAGTGAGGTGAGATCATGCTACTGCACTCCAGTGTTGGCGACAGAGCTAGACTCCGTCTCAAA
>NW_016868223.1:0-709 GCF_001698545.2 Rhinopithecus bieti | reverse complement strand
CAAAATAAATAAATAAATAAATAAATAAATAAATAAATAAATAAATAAATTTTGAAAAAGACAGAATTAGGATTAACTGTGCACATTGCTATCAGTTGTTGCAGTTCAAGCCACTGTTACCACACAATTTACCAATTCAAGTTTGATATCCACCTGGCCATTTTTAGGATGTGTGGAATATTTATTTACAGAATTTAGAGCTGAAGGACTTTGTACATTTTTTAATTTATTTTTTCAATGGGTTTTTGGGGAACAAGTCGTGTTTGGTTACAAGACTAAGTTCTTTAGTGGTGATTTCTGAGATTTTGGTGCACCTATCACCTGAGCAGTGTACCCTATACCCAGTGTGTAGTCTTTTATCCATCGCCACCCCCCAACCTTTCCTCTGAGTCTCCAAAGTCCAATGTAGCATTCTTACGCCTTTGCGTCCTCATAGCGTAGCTGCCACATATGAATGAGAACATACGATGTTTGGTTTTCCATTCCAGAGTTACTTCACTTAGAATAATAGTCTCCAGTTCCTTCCAGGTTGCTGCAAATGCCACTATTTCATAGTGGCATAATGTGTATTATAAACATATATATAAATCATGTTTTATATTATAAACATATATAACATATTTATATATTTATAAAGAAATGCTATATAAAATGTATATAATTTTATATAACACTCACTGATTTACATAACATTATATAAATGTATATA
>NW_016868222.1:0-537 GCF_001698545.2 Rhinopithecus bieti | reverse complement strand
AGTTTATCAGATATGTGAATCTCTTCTCCCTCTGAAGAAATTATAAATTTAAGCTATTGTTATGGTATGAAGTCTTCTGTATAGTTTGTTTTTAAACTAATATTTGTTTCAGTATTTTGTCTGAAAAGAAAACACCACTAATTGTGTACATATGTATTATATAAACTTAACCTTTTAATACTGTTTATTTTTAGCTCATTGTTTAAAAAATAAAAGTTAAAAAAATTTAACTGCTTAAAAGTAAAGTTTTGCCATTGCTTGGAGAAACTTTTTTTTCCTTCTCTGCGCTGCCAGCTGTAACACTTCTTCTGGATTGCTTGCATTCAACTCTGTCTGGCCGATGGCTTTGATCTTCCAAAACAGAAAAGTGATGTTATTAGAGGTGTGTCAAAAATTAAGTTTTGTTGGTACAAGTAATATAAAGCTATCTACATGCTAACAATGATAAAGTTTAATGATTAACTGAACCTCTAATTGTAAAACCCAAGAGTCTTGGAAAAAAATTAACATAAAGATTAACCAGGCCGGGCACGGTGG
>NW_016868221.1:0-706 GCF_001698545.2 Rhinopithecus bieti | reverse complement strand
CGTGATCTCTGCTCACTGCAAGCTCTGCCTCCCGGGTTCATGCCATTCTCCTACCTCAGCCTCCGGAGTAGCTGGGACTACAGGCGCCCGCCAACACGCCTGGCTAATGTTTGTATTTTTAGTAGAGACAGGGTTTCATCATGTTAGCCAGGATAGTCTTGATCTCCTGACCTCGTGATCCACCCGCCTCGGCCTCCCAAAGTGCTGGGATTACAGGCATGAGCCACTGCACCTGGCCTATTTATTTATTTATTCTTAAATTGAGATAGGGTCTCACTTTATCACTTGGACTGAAGTGCAGTGGCATGATCTCAGCTCACTGAAGACTAGACCTCTCAAGCTCAAGTGATTCTCCCGCCTCAGCCCCACAAGTATTTGGGACTACAGGCACAGGCCACCATGCCTGGCTAATTTTTTGTATTTTTTGTAAAGACGAGGTTTTGCCATGTTTCCCAGGCTGGTTTTGAACTCCTGCGCTCTAGCAATCTGTCAGCCTTGGCCTCCCAAAGTGTTGGGATTACAGGGCTGAGACACAGCTCCCAAACAGCTTGTCTAAATACGTTGTAAAAGTTAATGCTATTTGGCTGGGCGAGGTGGCTCACGCTTGTAATCCCAGCACTTTGGGAGGCCGAGGCGGGCAGATCACGAGGTCAGGAGATCGAGACCATCCTGGCTAACATGGTTGAAACCCCGTCTCTACTAAAAA
>NW_016868220.1:0-704 GCF_001698545.2 Rhinopithecus bieti | reverse complement strand
TGTCTGGGTGTTCGGTGGCTGCTCATTATATTCTCCCTCAGCACTGGTGCTTGTGCCTGCCATTGGGGAACATACCTGGTCTCTCCCCTTGCATTTTTGCCTCCCCTGTACCCCTTTCCTCACTCCAGAGCTGAGCAGCAAACTCAGACCACTGTGTACTTCACAGATCCAGATCAGCTCATTGCCTGAGGCAGCAGAGAGCTTCTCCCAGTAAACATGGATCAAGTGTATACCCAGCCACATCAGCCACAGCTGGCTCTTACCCATAAGCACCATCTACTGGCTTGTAGGACAGCCCAATATAAAACCTGCTGACAGAGTGCATACAGCTATAAAAGCAAAACCAAAAGACCCCACCTAGCATTCTCTAAAGCCACATCCCCTGGTGGGGAGAAGGAAAAGGGAAATTTTAAAATAATAATAATATTACAGGGAAAAAATGAAAAAGAAAAAATCCTATTCACATAAAAATGGTGATAAAAGTTAGAAATGCCAACATCTCCAAATGAGAAGAAACCAGCACAAGAATTCTGGCACTATGAAAAATCTGAATGTAGTAACACCACCAAAAGATCACACTAGTTCTCCAGCAATAGTCCCTCACAAAATGGAAATGCAGAAACGACAGATAAAGAATTCAAAGCATGGATTGCAAGGAAGCTCAGTGAGATCCAGGACAAGGTTGAAAATCAACACATACAAAA
>NW_016868219.1:0-894 GCF_001698545.2 Rhinopithecus bieti | reverse complement strand
TGTCTCACTATGTTGCCCAGGCTGATCTCAAACTCCTGACCTCAAGCAATTCTCTCAAGTAACTGGTATTACAGGTGAGAGCCACCATGCCCAGGTAGAAAACTAAAAGTGTTCGTAACTCTGTTGGCAACAAAACCTGACCTGAACTGATGTAGGACTATTTCTATCTACTCTTTACTTTCAGTTTTATTAAACAAGAGAAACTATGTTAAAAGAATAGAGTTCCTTTTAAGAAAAAATAATATGAGCTATTTGTCATTTGTCAGAAATGGCAGATATTTTTTAAAGAGGACACTCACTGTTATCACTAATTTATAAAACCATAGAGTTTCTTTCAAGTTGAAGATTCAAGAGCAATTAGAACATGTCTGTTTTAAAATATGGTAGTCACTAGGTGTAGCATCAAAAGAAAAACTATCGGCCGGGCGCGGTGGCTCAAGCCTGTAATCCCAGCACTTTGGGAGGTCGAGACGGGCGGATCACGAGGTCAGGAGATCGAGACCATCCTGGCTAACACGGTGAAACCCCGTCTCTACTAAAAAATACAAAAAAACTAGCCAGGCGCGGTGGCGGACACCTATAGTCCCAGCTAGTCGGCAGGCTGAGGCAGGAGAATGGAGTAAACCTGTCAGTCCGCAGGCTGGGAGGCGGAGCTTGCAGTGAGCTGAGATCCGGCCACTGCACTCCAGCCTGGGTGACAGAGCAAGACTTTGTCTCAAAAAAAAAAAAAAAAGAAAGAAAGAAAAACTATCAAAGAATAATAAAACTTTAAACTATTTTTTCTTTTTTCTTTTCTTTTTAACTTCAGTGGATGTATATTTTAAACTATTTTTATCTAAGATATTAAGTTAACATTTAAAGGGGCCACATGAAAAAATAGGTCACATTTTATGT
>NW_016868218.1:0-894 GCF_001698545.2 Rhinopithecus bieti | reverse complement strand
AGTTATGCTCTGATCTTAGTTATTTCTTGTCTTCTCTTAGCTTTTGAATTTGTTTGTTCTTGTTTGGCTAGTTCTTTTAATTTTGATGTTAGGGTGTCGATTTCAGATCTTTCCTGATTTCAACTGTGGGCATTTAATGCTATAAATTTCCCTCTAAACACTGCCTTAAATGTGTCCCAGAGATTCTGGTATGTTGTGTCTTTGTTCTCACTGGTTTCAAAGAACATCTTTATTTATGCCTTAATTTTGTTATTTACCCAGTAGTCTTTCAGGAGCAGGTTGTTCAGTCAGTTTCCATGTAGTTGTGTGGTTTTGAGTAAGTTTCTGAATCCTGAGTCCTAATTTGATTGCACTGTGGTCTGAGAGACAGTTTGTTGTGATTTATTTTACATTTGCTGAGGAGTGCTTTACTTCCAATTATGTGGTGAATTTCAGAATAAGTGGGATGTGGTGCTGAGAAGAATGTATATTCTGTTGATTTGGGGTGGAGAGTTCTGTAGATGTCTATTAGGTCCACTTGGTCCAGAGCAGAGTTCAAGTCCTGAATATCCTTGATAATTTTTGTCTTGTTGATCTGTCTAATACTTACAGTGGGGTGTTAAAGTCTCTGACTATTATTGTGTGGGAGTCTAAGTCTCTTTGTAGATCTCTAAGAACTTGCTTTATGAATCTGGGTGCTCCTGTATTGGGTGCATATATATGTAGGGTAGATAGTTTTTCTTGTTGCATTAATCCCTTTACCATTATGTAATGCCCTTATTTGTCTCTTTTTATCTTTGTTGGCTTAAAGTCTGTTTTATCAGAGACTGGGTTTGTGACCCCTGATTCTTTTTGCTTTCCATGTACTTGGTAAATAATCCTACATCCCTTTATTTTGAACCTGTGTGTGTCTCT
>NW_016868217.1:0-2564 GCF_001698545.2 Rhinopithecus bieti | reverse complement strand
CTGTTGCGTGTACTGTCTGTGGCACACCGGGCCCGTGACCGGCGCTGTTGCGTGTACTGTCTGTGGCACACCGGGCCCGTGACCGGTGCTGTTGCGTGTACGGTCACAGCAGTGTTTTTCTTGAGAGAGGGTCTTGCTCACTCGCCCAGGCTGGAGTGCAGTGGCATGATCATGGCTCACTGCAGCCTCCATGTCCCTGGGCTCAGGTGATCCTCCTGCCTCAGCCTCTGAGTAGCTGGGACTACAGACATACACCACCACGCCCAGCCAGTTTTTGTGTATTTTTTTTTTTGTAGAGATGGGGTTTCGCCATGGTGCCCAAGCTGATCTCAAACTCCTGAGGCACAAACAATCCACCTGCCTCAGCCTCCCAAAGTGCTGGGATGACAGGCATGAGCTGTCACTCCCAGCTCAATGATTTTCTTTATTGTGGTAAAATAAACATAGCACAAAATTGATGATTTTAACATTTTAAAGTGAACAGTTCAGGCTGGGTGCAGTGGCTCACACTTGTAATCCCCGTACTTTGGGAGGCTGAGGCGGACAGATCACCTGAGGTCAGGAGTTCGAGACCAGCCTGGCCAACATGGTGAAACCCTGTCTCTACTAAAACTACAAAAATTAGCTGGGCATGGTGGCAGGTGCCTGTAGTCCCAGCTACTTGGGAGGCTGAGGCAGGGGAATCGCTTGAACCCGGGAGGCAGAGGTTGCAGTGATCCGAGATCATGCCACTGCACTCCAGCCTGGGCGACAGAGCAAGACTCTTTCTTGAAAAAATAAATAAATAACAACGTTTTAAAAAGTGAACAATTCAGGGGTGTTTAGTATGAGGACAATCTCTGCTTTTGTCTACTTCTAGAAATCGTCTCCCCTGAAGGAAGTCCCATGTCGGTCAGCACTCACGCCCGTTCTCCCCTCGCTCTTAGCCTCTGTCAACCACTAATCTACTATCTGTGTCTGGGGATTCGCTTCTTCTGGACATTTTGTGTGACTAGAATCCTGAATCCTGCAATACGTGGCCCCGTGTGTGGCTTCTTTCCGTAGCGTCATGTTTTCGAGATTCATCCCCACATTGTCGCACGTTATCAGAACCTCATTCCTGACTGGGTGCAGTGGGTTAGGCCTGTAATCCTAACACTCTGGGAGGCCAAGGGAGGAGGATCACTTGAGGCCAGGAGTTTGAGACCAGCCTGGCCAGCATAGCAAGACCCCATCTACAAAAAAATTTTTAAAGTTAGCTGAATGTGGTGGTGGGCACTTGTGGTCCCAGCTACCTGGGAGGCTGAGTTGGGAGGATCGCTTAAGCCAGGAGGTCCAGGCTGCAGTGAGCTGTGATTGCACCACCGCACTCCAGCCTGGGCAGCAGAGCAAGACCCTTTCTCAAAAAAAAAACAAAGAAGTTTCTTCCTTGTTGTGTCTGGATGACATCCCATTGTATGGCTAGAGCACATTTTGTTTGTCCATTTTTTGGGCGGTGGGCAGTGGTTTCCACCTTTTGTCTACTATGAATAATGCTGCTGTGAACATTTGAATGCAAGTTTTTGTTTGAACACCTGTTGTGAATTATTTGGGTATATGCGTAGGGGTAGGATTGCTGAGTCCTGTGGTAATGTTAGGTTTGACTGAGGAACCATTTTTTTTTTTTTTTTTTTTTGAGACAGAGTCTCGCTCTGTCACCCAGGCTGGAGTGCAGTGGCGCGATCTCCGCTCCCTGTAAGCTCCGCCTCCCGGGTTCACGCCATTCTCCTGCCTCAGCCTCCCGAGTAACTGGGACTACAGGCTCCCACCACCACGCCTGGCTAATTTTTTGTGTTTTTTTTAGTAGAGACGGGATTTCACCGTGTTGGCCAGGATGGTCTCCATCTTCTGACCTTGTGATCTGCCTCCCAAAGTGCTGGGATTACAGGCGTGAGCCACTGCGCCCGGACTATACTGTTGTCAATAGTGGCTGTGCTGTTCTGTATCCCCACCGGCAGTGTGTAAGGGTTCTGACTTTACCTCCTCACCAACGCTTCTTTTCCATTTAAAAAAATATTCAGCCAGGTGCACTGGCTCACACCTGTAATCCCAGCACTTTGGGAGGCTGAAGTGGGCAGATCACCTGAGGTCAGGAGTTCGAGAGGAGCCTGGCCAACATGGTGTAACCCCGTCTCTACCAAAAATATAAAAATTAGCTGAGCGTGGCAGTGGGCGCCTATAATCCCAGCTACTTGGGAGGCTGAGGCAGGAGAATGGCGTGAACCTGGGAGGCGGAGGTTGCAGTGAGCTGAGATCGCACCACTGCACTCCAGCCTGGGCCACAGAGTGAGACTCCAGCTCAAAAAAAAAAAAAAAGACCAACCGAGGAATTACAGTAGGGGTGTCATAGTAGCAGAAGGGGGGTTGTGGAGCAGGCCACCCTGTGGTCACACACTGGAAGCTCATTCCCTGATGATTTGGAGCTCATCACTGGGGGCCTAAGGAGAGATACTGAAGGATGAGGAGTGATGGCGCGAGGCATGGGTGTCTTTGGTGGCCGGAACTCGGGGACTGTTGGGGTACTTTACTGCAGGCCTTCTCAGGGC
>NW_016868216.1:0-894 GCF_001698545.2 Rhinopithecus bieti | reverse complement strand
GAATTTACTGAGAGTGCATCTATATAATGTATATTAGGTAGGTTTTTTAAAAAATGGATTTATATATAATAAAAGAAAATATGCAAGGTACAGAACAGTGTGTATGGTATAATCTCTTTTGTGTTAAAAAAAGAAGAAAAGATAAGTGGATAGACACACATTTTGTTGGGCATGCATATTTTTTCCCTGAAGGGAAACTTAAGAAATTGCTAATGTTGATTAATTACCAATAGGAAAGGGAATATGGGGTGGAAAACTTTCACCTTTCATTTTGCAACTTCATGTATAGCTTGAAATTTCTTAATTTACCCACAATTCTTTTATTTATTATTTTTACATATCAGTAGTTACCTGAATAGAGACATTAGAGGTCAACTTTTATTTTCTTCTTTGTATTTCTGTCTACTAAGAAATACTAAAGAAAACAATAAGGGAGAATGACAAGAAATGGTTATAGAGAAAATAAACTATGTAAAAAGAGTTTTGCTTTTCAAGTACAGTAAATCCTGGTCTTACATATTCTAACCTCTAGCCCCAAGAGGTTGGTCTAACTATGAAGATATCTAGCCCAACTTCTTTTTTTTTTTTTTTTTTTTACATTTCTATCACTTTAAAAAAAAATTTTTTTATTGTACTTTAATTTCTAGGGTACATGTGCATAAAGTGCAGGTTTGTTACATATGTATACTTGTGCCATGTTGGTGTGCTGCACCCATCAACTCATCATTTACATCAGGTATAACTCCCAATGCAATCCCTCCCTCCTCCCCCCTAGCCCAACTTCTTTCTTTCCCATATCCCAAAGCTGTCTCAGTCTTGCAACTCCCACTCCCTAAGAGTGAAGACCCCAGGAAAGGAAAGTCCTGGGGGGCCAACGGTGTCTCCTTGCAGTCT
>NW_016868215.1:0-485 GCF_001698545.2 Rhinopithecus bieti | reverse complement strand
TGGTCTTCTTTGTCTCTTTTGATCTTTGTTGTTTTAAAGTCTATATTATCAGAGACTAGGATTGCAACCCCAGCTTTTTATTTATTTTCTTCTTATTTTTTTACTTATGTATTATTATTATTATTTTGGGGGGTTTCCATTTGCTTAGTAGATCTTCCTCTATCCCTTTATTTTGAGCCTATGTGAATCTTTGCACATGAGATGGGTCTCCTGAATACAGCACACTGATGGGTCTTGACTCTTTATCCAATTTGCCAGTCTGTGTCTTTTAATTGGGGCATTTAGACCATTCACATGTAAGGTTTATATTGTTATGTGTGAATTTGATCCTGTCACTATGATGTTAGGTGGTTATTTTGCCCGTTAATTGATGCTGTTTTTTCATAGCACTGATGGTCTTTACAATTTGGCATATTTTACAGTGGCTGATACTGGTTACTGGTTGTTTCTTTCTGTGTTTAGTGCTTCCTTCAGGAGCTCTTGTA
>NW_016868214.1:0-486 GCF_001698545.2 Rhinopithecus bieti | reverse complement strand
ATAATTCAGAACGTATTGAAACTTATGATGACAAAGGAAATATCCTCAGAAAATTACTACAAAGAAGATTCCTGAGAAACTGCTTTGTGATGACTGAATTCAACTCACACAGTTACACCTTTATTTTCTTTGAGCAGTTTGGTAGCACTGTTTTTATGAAATCTGCAAAGGGATATTCAGGATCGCTTAGAGTCCAAACGCAAAAAAAGGAAATACCTTCAGGTAAAAACTTGAGAGAAGCTTTCTGAGAAACTCCTTTGTGAAGTGTGCATTCATATTATAGAGTTAAACGTTTCTGTTGAGGGAGCACTCTGACATCACTCCTTTTGTGTTTCTGAGAAGGGATATTTGGGGGCCCATTGAAGACTACATTGGAAACGGAAATGTCTTCATATAAAAATTAGAAAGAAACAATTGTGAATGGAAGTTCATTCATGATTTGGCTCTCTGTTTGTCTGTTACTGGTGTATAGAATGCTTGTGATTA
>NW_016868213.1:0-1941 GCF_001698545.2 Rhinopithecus bieti | reverse complement strand
ACTAGAACAATCAGACAACAGAAAGAAATAAAAGACATCCATTAAAATGCAAGAAGTAAAATCATCCTTGTTTGCAGATGACATGATCTTATATTTGGAAAACACATAAAGGTTCCACCAAAAAACTATTAGAACTAATAAACAAATTCAGTAAAGTTGCAGGATACAAAATCAACATAATAAAATCAGTAGCATTTCTATATACCAACAGTGAAAATCAAAATTTAAAAGTAATCTCACTTACAATAGCCACAAATAAATATACCTAGGAATTAACTTAACAAAAAAGTGCAAAATTTTCATGAAAACCATGAAACATTGATGAAACAAACTGAAGAGAACACAAAAAAGGAAAGATATTTCATATTCATAAATTGGATGAATAAATGTTGTTAAAATGTTCATACTAAGAGCCTCGTCCCGGGCAGCGGTGGTGCGGTGGTCGCCGTTATGGCCACGGGGCTGGGCGGCTGACCGCCAGGCTAGGAGAGGGCCCAGAGCCCCGAATCTGGGTGGCCGCTGCTCCAGCGCGTCCTGCGCCATGGCCGCCTCCGCCGCCTCCTCGGAGCATTTGGAGAAGCTGCACGAGATCTTCCGCGGCCTCCATGAAGACCTACAAGGGGTGCCCGAGCGGCTGCTGGGGACTGCTGGGACCGAAGAGAAGAAGAAGTTGATCAGGGATTTTGATGAAAAGCAACAGGAAGCAAATGAAACGCTGGCAGAGATGGAGGAGGAACTACGTTATGCACCCCTGTCTTTCCGTAACCCCATGATGTCTAAGCTTCGAAACTACTGGAAGGACCTTGCTAAACTCCATCGGGAGGTGAGAAGCACACCTTTGACAGCCACACCTGGAGGCCGAGGAGACATGAAATATGGCATATATGCTCTAGAGAATGAGCATATGAATCGGCTACAGTCTCAAAGGGCAATGCTTCTGCAAGGCACTGAAAGCCTGAACCGGGCCACCCAAAGTATTGAACGTTCTCATTAGATTGCCACAGAGACTGACCAGATTGGCTCAGAAATCATAAAAGAGCTGGGGGAACAACGAGACAAGTTAGAACGCACCAAGAGTAGACTGGTAAACACAAGTGAAAACTTGAGCAAAAGTCGAAAGATTCTCCGTTCAATGTCCAGCAAAGTGACAACCAACAAGCTGCTGCTTTCCATTATCATCTTACTGGAGCTCGCCATCCTGGGAGGCCTGGTTTACTACAAATTCTTTCGCAACCATTGAACTTCTATAGGGAAGGGTTTGTGGACCAGAACTTTGACCTTGTGAATGCATGATGTTAGGGATGTGGATGGAATAAGCATATTGCTGCTGTGGGCTAACAGTTCAGGGATGCACTGTGTAGCCCAACTGCGGGAGGAGGGAGGAAAGATGGAAAACCACTTAAATGTGAAGGAACAGCAACAAGACCAGTATGATATACCAAGGTAATAAATGCTGTTTATGACTTCTTTAAAAAAAAAAAAATGTTCATACTACTAAAAGCAATCTACAGATTCAATGCAATCTCTATTAAAATACCAATTACATTCTTCACAGTATAGAAATAACAATCCTATCTTTTATGTGAAATCACAAAAAAAAAAACAGAATAGCCAAAGCTATTATAAGTAAAAAGAATAAAACTGTAGCAATCATGTTACCTGACTTCAAATAATACTGCAGCTCTATAGTAACCAAAACAGCATACTATTGACATAAAACAGACACATAGACCAAGGAACCAGAACATAGAACCCAGAAACTAATCAACAAGCTAACAGCGAACCCCTTTTCAACAAAGATTCCAAGGACATATACTTTGGAAAATATAGTCTCTTCAATAAATGGTGCTGAGAAAACACGATTTCATATTCAGAATAATGAAACTAGACGATATATTGCCTTATACCAAAATCAAGTAAAAGTTAACTAAAGACTTAAAT
>NW_016868212.1:0-703 GCF_001698545.2 Rhinopithecus bieti | reverse complement strand
TGGATTACATTTATTGATTTGCATATATTGAACCAGCCTTGCATGTCAGGGATGAAGCCAACTTGATCATGGTGGATAAGCTTTTTGATGTGCTGCTGGATTTCATTTACCAGTATTTTATTGAGGATTTTTGCATTGCTGTTCATCAGGGATATTGGCCTGAAACTTTATTTTTTTTGTTGCGTCTCTATCAGGTTTTGGTATCAGGATGATGCTGCCCTCATAAAATGAGTTAGGGAGGAAGGAGTCTCTCTGTTTCTATGATTTGGAATAGTTTCAGAAAGAATGATACCAGCTCCTCTTTGTACCTCTGATAGAATTTGGCTGTGAATCTGTCCAGTCCTAGGCTTATTTTTGATTGGTAGGCTATTAATTACTGCCTCAATTTCAGAACTTGTTATTGGTCAATTCAGGGATCAGATTTCTTCCTGGTTTAATCTTGGGAGGGTGTATGTGTCCAGGAATATATTTATTTCTTCTATATTTTCTAGTTTATTGCATAGAGGTGTTTATAGTATTCTCTGATGGTAGTTTGTATTTCTGTGTGATTAGTGGTGATATCCCCTTTACCATTTTTTTATTGTATCTATTTGATTGTTCTCTCTTTTTTTCTTTGTTAGTCTTACTAGTGGTTTATCTATTTTGTTGATCTTTTAAAAAACCAGCTCCTGGATTCATTGATGTTTTGAAGGGTTTTCATGTC
>NW_016868211.1:0-389 GCF_001698545.2 Rhinopithecus bieti | reverse complement strand
TTTTTTTTTTTTTTTTTTGAGACGGAGTCTGGCTCTATCGCCCAGGCTGGAGTGCGGTGGCCGGATCTCAGCTCACCGCAAGCTCCGCCTCCCAGGTTCAGGCCATTCTCCTGCCTCCGCCTCCCAAGTAGCTGGGACTACAGGCGCCCGCCTCGTCGCCCGGCTAGTTTTTTGTATTCTTTAGTAGAGACGGGGTTTCACCGTATTAGCCAGGATGGTCTCGATCTCCTGACCTTGTGATCCGCCCGTCTCGGCCTCCCAAAGTGCTGGGATTACAGGCTTGAGCCACCGCGCCCGGCCAAGTTAGTCTCATTTCATACTGAACAAGTGATTGGGGCTTTACAATAAAGATCAGGTTCTGGAAGGGCAATAGTTTTTCTTTATTTTTT
>NW_016868210.1:0-1121 GCF_001698545.2 Rhinopithecus bieti | reverse complement strand
AGAAATGTTTGCACATAAATCTAAGTAAATTCCCATCATTACTTTGGTTTTACTATCACGGTGGTAATTTTGTAAACCACCTAGAATTTACTGAAAATAGCCTTACTTTGTCCAATCAACCTAAAAATTAGTTTTTCAGGTAACTTAAAGATACTCCTGGCCGGGCGCGGTGGCTCAAGCCTGTAATCCCAGCACTTTGGGAGGCCGAGACGGGCGGATCACGAGGTCAGGAGATCGAGACCATTCTGGCTAACACGGTGAAACCCCGTCTCTACTAAAATACAAAACTAGCTGGGCGAGGTGGCGGGCGCCTGTAGTCCCAGCTACTCGGGAGGCTGAGGCAGGAGAATGGCGTAAACCCGGGAGGCGGAGCTTGCAGTGAGCTGAGATCTGGCCACTGCACTCCAGTCCAGGTGACAGAGCGAGACTCCGCCTCAAAAAAAAAAAAAAAAAGATACTCCTTGAGGTAAATATGTTTGGAATTAGAAAGAAGTGGGCCAGACACAGTGGATCACGTCTGTAATCCCAGCACTTTGGGAGGCAGGAGGACCACATGAGACCAGGAGTCCAAGTCCAGCCTACAAAACATAGAGAGACCCTGTCTCTAAATAAATAAAAATTATCTGTAAATACAACAGTTGACCCTGTCTCTAAAAGATAAAATTGTCTGTAAGTAGTTGACACTATCTCTAAAAAAATAAAATTATCTGTAAGTAATCAGCAAATATAAAGAAAACCAAAAGAAAAAATTAAAATTAAAAATTAAAAGTTAAATGTAGGCTGGGCATGGTGGCTCACGCCTGTAATCCCAGCACTTCAGGAGGCCGAGGCGGGTGGATCACCTGAGGTCAGGGGTTCAAGACCAGCCTGGCCCACATGGCAAAACCTCATCTTTACTTAAAAAATACAAAAAATTAGCTGGGCGTGGTGGCGGGAGCCTATAATTCCAGCTACTCAGGAGGGTAAGGCAGGAGAATTGCTTGAACCTGGGAGATGAAGGTTGTAGTGAGCTGAGATCACGCCATTGCACTCTAGCCCGGGCAACAAGGGCAAAACTCCGTCACAAAAAATAATAATAAATAAAAATAAAATAAATCTTAAAACGATTTTTTTTTTTTTTG
>NW_016868208.1:0-1128 GCF_001698545.2 Rhinopithecus bieti | reverse complement strand
CTCAAAAAAAAAAAAAAAAAAAACCACAATGAGCTATCAGTTCACATTCACTCAAAAAGTATAATCCAAAACACAAATAGGCCGGGTGTAGTGGCTCACACCTGTAATCCCAGCACTTTGGGAGGCCGAAGTGGGTAGATCACCTGAGGTCAGGAGTTCAAGACCAGCCTGGCCAGCATGGCGAAACCCCTTCTCTACTAAAATGCAAAAATTAGCCGGGCGTGGTGGCGGCACCTGTAATCCCAGTTACTCGGGAGGCTGACACAGGAGAATCGCTTGAACCCTGGAGCGGGAGGTCGCAGTGAGCCAAGACGGTACCACTGCACTCCAGCCTGGGCGACAGGATGAGACACCATCTTGATAAAGAAAAATTTTAAAATTGTGATAACCTGAAAGGATTTGGCACTCAGATTGTTTAGCATCTGTCTAAATTCTTATTCCACTTACGTAACCAAGACTGGATACCGTCCATGATGAATTATCAGTGTGTTTACACAAGAAAGTACACAGAATTCCACTCAACTGATCCACACTCAAAGAGAAGACCTTGGCCTTGCATTCAGAGATCAGCAAAAACAATATTCACTTTATGTTTTAGGTTAGAATATTTGATATAGATCTTTTTTTTTTTTTTTAATTCCCATTTTGACTTCATTCACTCACCAATCATTGATGCTGGTCACGTTGGAGAAGAGGGCTTCTACTGTAGTCATATTTACTTTAAAAGAGTTCCTGGCTGGGCACGGTGGCTCACGCCTGTAATCCCAACACTTTGGGAAGCCAAGGCAGGCGGATAACCTGAGGTCAGGAGTTCAAGACCAGCCTGGCCAACATAGTAAAACCCCGTCTCTACTAAAAATACAAAAATTAGCCAGGTGTGGTGGTGCACACCTGTAATCTCAGCACTTTGGGAGGCCAAGGCAGGCGGATCACGAGGTCAGGAGATCAAGACCATCCTGGCTAACACAGTGAAACCCCGTTAACCGGGCATGGTGGCAGGCGCCTGTAATCCCAGCTACTAGGGAGGCTGAGGCAGGAGAATCTCTTGAACCCAGGGGGCGGAGGCTGCAGTGAGCCGAGATCGCACCATTACACTTCAGCCTGGACAACAGAGAGAGACTGTCTCAA
>NW_016868207.1:0-251 GCF_001698545.2 Rhinopithecus bieti | reverse complement strand
TTTTCTTTCTTTCTTTCTTTCTTTCTCTCTCTCTCTCTCGCTCTTTCTTTCTCTCTTTCTTTCTCTTTCTTTCTCTCTCTCTCTTTCTCTCTCTCTTTCTTTCTTTCTTTCTTTCTTTCTTTCTTTCTTTCTTTCTCTTTCTCTCTTTCTCTCTTTCTCTCTTTCTTTCTCTCTTTCTTTCTTTCTTTCTTTCTTTCTTTCTTTTCCTTCCTTCCTTCCTTCCTTCCTTCCTTCCTTCCTTCCTTCCTTCC
>NW_016868206.1:0-2010 GCF_001698545.2 Rhinopithecus bieti | reverse complement strand
TATAAATAGGGATAATTATAAATGCTTTAAAACATGATTATTTAATGCAGCCCTCCATAAAATGGTACTGGCATACCCTGAGATACACATTAATTCTTTTTTCAAACACATCGGGTCAGAAAACAGATCACATAATGATTCATCTTAAGCATAAATTAAAATCAAAATCCATTCTTTTTTAAATTTATAAATGTGTATTATTTTAGTCTTTAAAATCTGCACAGAATAGAGATAATAGCTAAAAATTGACAAAGTCATATTTAACTCCCATATTATAGCTAAGCTGTTCTTCTTGGTATTTAATTATGCTAAGACTCAAAGAGATAGATGGTCCTGAAAGCCAGCACACTTGAGCTGTGAGACTTGGAGATTCTTGTTGGCAGACTTTTCATTGATAGTACTGCCTTCATACATGCACTTGGCTTGTAAAATGAATAAGAAAACTTGGCAAACACCAACATTTAGATGTTCCTGCCATCAAAAATTATATACCATATATGTATATACTCACATACATTTGTATATATGTGTTTATATATATTATAGAGAGAAACTAAAATCATATTTTTAAGACTTCCAAGGTAATTCACCATTTAGTATAACTGCAACACCAAATGTTTTGTATTAATCCATGATATGACCCATTAGCCCTCCTCAATGAAACCACATCATAAAGAAGCTTTTAGTGGCAGGACAAGGTAGGGTGAGGATAAGAAAAATATGGGAGATGTAGTTCAACTATCTCTATAAATTAAAAACAAAGTAGAGATTTGTAGGACTAGCTGCAGATGAATATCCCTTTAGAGTACAGTATGTTCCCATTTTATTGGATTCCTTGGGAACTTATTGTCAATTCAACAAAGCTTTTGTGGGTTAATAATGCTGTTATAGGACTTTTCACAAATCATTCCTTTTTATTTTTTAATGGAGACTTTATATTCCCCAGTAAAATGAGAATGGAATTTTTCATAGACAAAACACTTTTCCATACCATCCACCTATCTAACTGTGGTAGACTGAGTAATGACACCCCAAAGATGTCCATGTCCTAATCCCTAGAACTTGTGATGCTACCTTATGTGACAAAAAAAGATTCTGCAGATGTGATTAAGAAGTGTTAAGGATCTTGAAAAGGAGAGGTTATCCAAGATTTTCTAAGTTGGCGTAATATAACTAGAAGGGTTTGTGAAAGAAGGACACAGGAGAGGCAGAATCAGAGATGATACTGTGATGTTGGAAGCATGGTGAGAGAAGGAGATGTGGTGGTGGAGGCAGCTGTCAGTCAAAGAGAGGGACTGGAAGATTCTATGTTGCTGGCTGGAAGGTGGAGGAAGGGGTCACAGACCAAGGAATGCAGGCAGCCAATTGCTGGAAAAAGCAAGGAAGTGAATGTTCCTCTAGAACTTCCAGAAGGAACACAGGCCCATCAACATCTTGATTTTAGCCCATTAAAACCATTTTTGAAGTTCTGACCTCCAGAGCTGTCTGTAAGATAATACATTAGTGTTGTTTTAAGGGCTAAATTTGTGATAATTTGTTGCAGCAACTATAGGAAACTAATAAATCAACTAAACGAAGGCTCAGACCATTTCTGTTTTGTAAACAAATGAATGATATTAGCTGGAGAATCCCAAGCTTCAGAGCACTAGCTGTTGCCAAAATACTATTATGGTTTCTCTGTTACACTTTTGCTTTCTTGAATTTAGATACCTTTAAAGTGGTCTCACGTTTGCCTGCCTTTTCACAGTCAGTTTGTAATCACCAAAATATAGGCACACTGTAGCACAGGGTTCAAATCCATTCTTAGATTCCATTTTCAGTCATGGTTTGCTTTAGAATTCTTAGCTGAAATTCACAGAGTTAAACTAAAATCTTTTTAAAATGTGAATTTCTAATATTATTAAAATTTTGGAGTCATTCCTTTTGTGTAACATCAGGGAAATGGGGAAACACATTCATTCCCTTCCCTCCCTCTCCCCCTCCCCTGCCCTTCCCCTTCTCCTCCCCTCC
>NW_016868205.1:0-1715 GCF_001698545.2 Rhinopithecus bieti | reverse complement strand
AGCAATTTAAAATTAATCAAAATTACAGAAAGTGAAAATTTATATGAATATGCATTCACCTTTCCTATTTCTCCAGAAATATGGAACATGGAGAATTCTTTGGCAGCTCAACTTCAACTTTTGTTATATTCAACTCAGCAACTTTCAATTGATTCGTTTAAAATTTAAAAGTTTATATGTTACTATAAGGAATTAAAAAATTTTTAATTATGTAGGAAAATATTATCCTTCAATAATTGTCCTAAAGCACTACTCTAGTTTAGGTATCCTCAGACAGTCAGTTTCTAAGAAATTGACTCCTGAGCTGTACTCATTAGGTCATAACTGAGGCATTACTAAAGTGGCATGAGCTAGGATTTGCCTGATTTTTACTCTCTTAGCAGAACTTCTGGCTGCATCTTTACACACATTATTCCAACTTGGGGCAGATCTGAATTGTTCTCTGGATACATAACCACCCTAGAAGTGCAGTTGTCCCTTGAACAACACTGGTTTGAACTCCATGGGTCCACTTATATGCAGATTTTTTTCAATAAATACATACAAAAAATTTCTAGAGATTTGCAACAATTTGAAAAAACTTGCAGATGAACCACATAGGCTAAAATATCAAAAAAATTAAGAAAAAGCTAGATATGTTATAAACACATAAAATATACATAGATACTAGTCTATGTTATTTACTACCATAAATATACAAAAAATTATTATGAAAAATTAAAGTTTACCAAAATTTATGCACACACAGACTGTACATGGTGGCACCATTTGCAGTTGACAGAAATATAAACAAAGGTAGATATGCAGTATTAAATCATAAGTGTATAAAATTAACTGTAGTATAATCTGTACTACTATAATAATTTTGTAGCCACCTCTTGTTATTGTGATGAGCTCAAGTGTTGCAAATATTGCTTAAAATGTGTGAGGTTAATCATGTCCAAGTGAGCAGTTAGTCTCTATAATAAATCATGTATCACAGTAAAAAGTTATTTCTTGAGGTTTTCATGTACTTTTCATGTTTAATGCAATATCTTCAAGTATTTTTCCTGTTTAGCGTAAACCCTGAATAACACCATGGGACCCATACAAATGTCACCTGCAATGCTGGAAGTGCTCCCAAGAAGCAGAGAAAAGTCCTGACATTACAATAAAGAGATGAATTCCTTGATATGTACTGTAGATTGAGGTCTGTAGCTGAGGATGCCTGTCATTTCAAGATAAATGAATCCGGCATAAGAACCATTATAAAAAAAGAAAATTTATGAAGCCATCACTGCAGCTATGACAGCAGGCACAAAACCTTTCACTTTTTTCAAAATACTTTTTCTCTTTTACTGAAAATGCAGCTTTTATGTGGGTGATACTTACAGCCTCTATTATGATTCAAGAAAAAATGAAGTTATTATTATATGACAATTTAAAGCAAAAGGAGGGTGAAGGATCTAAAGCTGGAAAATTTGATGCCAGCAAAGGATGGTTTGATAATTTTTGAAAGAGGTTTGGCTTTAAGAAGTGCCAAGGTAACAGGAGACTCAGCTTCTGATGACTAAATGGCAGAAGATGAGTTCCTAGGTGCCATTAAGAATATCACTGGGGAGAAAAGATATCTGCCTAAACAGGTTTTTAATGCAGACTAAAGTGCCCTGTTACGAAAAAAATAAGTGCCACAAAGACATTTATTAGTAAGAAAGAGATGTGAGCACTAGGATTTT
>NW_016868204.1:0-486 GCF_001698545.2 Rhinopithecus bieti | reverse complement strand
ATATAACTTTAGATTGTAAATTATGATGAATTTGTCTACCAGTACTTATTCTGCTACATTTACCTATTTTATTTTAATTGTTTACCTAGATTATGAAAACTGCGATAGTCATTATTTAAAGCTATAGAACCACTGTTGCAAAATTATAACTGAGACAGTGAAAAAGCTCTGATCTAACTCACTCCATCTCGCTTCTAACTTCCAAGCTGTCCTTGTTCATTCCTGGGCATAGGCCGAGCTAACTTTGGGAGGAACTCAGTTTATAGTTTAGCTTTGAAACAAAGACAACAATAGTCCTTTGCCAAAACAAACCTTACTGCCTGTGGACTAGACCACTTAAAGCCACAAGATTAGAAGTTATGGTAATCTTACTAAATTCAAGATATAGCTATTTTCATTAAACCTATATTAATGTCTTATTTATTAAAAATTACATAAGCAAAGATCATTCTGTCTTGGTTGGGTTTATAGTTTTATAACCCCATG
>NW_016868203.1:0-256 GCF_001698545.2 Rhinopithecus bieti | reverse complement strand
GGGAGGCTGAGGTGGGAGGATCACTTGAGGTCAGGAGTTCAAGACCAGCCTGTCAACATGGTGAAACCCCATCTCTACTAAAAATACAAAAATTAGCTGGGCATGGTGGCAAATGCCTGTAATCCCAGCTCGGGAGGCTGAGGCAGGAGAATCGCTTGAACCCAGGTGGCGGAGGTTGCAGTGAGCCAAGATTGCACCAGTGCACTCCAGCCTGGGTGACAGAGTGAGACTCCATCTCAAAAAAAAAAAAAAAAAG
>NW_016868201.1:3528-7089 GCF_001698545.2 Rhinopithecus bieti | reverse complement strand
AGCCAGGTGGAAGATTTTATCATCTCTTCCCTTTCTTGATTGCAACATCCCACTAACTGGTACCGCCTCAATTCCCAGCCTTATTCTTCTCTAGTCCAAAACCCTCTTGACACAGTAGGAGATGAGATTATAGACCTGATCGTGCTGTGTTCTGTGTAGACCCATTTCATGGTTTTCCTCTGTTCCTGGAATAAAGAAGAAGCTCCTCATCTTGGACCACGAGGTCTGAATCATCTGTACTTGTTGCTTCTTTCCTGCTACCTCTCCACCCTCAACGTCTGCCATCGTTTACCTCATTCTGTGTCTCCCAGCCACACTGGGGTTCTTACTACGCTTCAGGGTTGCACCACCCATTTTGTTACTGAGCAATGGGCTTACTGCTTGACATGTCTATAAGCCAATACTAGGGCACTGCTTTGGGGTTTTGTTGTTATTGTTTAAGACAGGGTCTCACTCTGTTGCCTGGGCTGGAGTGCAGTGGCACGATCTTGGCTCACCACAACTTCTACCTCCCAGGCTCAAGTAATCCTCCCCTCTCAGCCTCCTGAGTAGCTGTGACCACAGGCACACACCACCATGCCCCATGCCTAGTTAATTTTGTATTTTGGAGTAGAGACAGGGTTTTGCTACGTTTCCCACGTGGGTCTCCAACTCCTGAGCGGAAGCAATCCACCTGCCTCAGCCTCCAAAGTGCTTGGATTACAGGTGTGAGCCACCACACCCTGCTGTAGGGCACCGTTTTGGTTTTGTTTGTTTGTTTTTTTCTTTTAAGGCTTTACTGTGAGGTCAACTGGCAAGGAGACAGGAGGCAGGGTTCAAATCTGTCTTCCTGATCTGGGGAGTTAGCGCAAATGTCTATGAGTTAAGAAGTATGTGGCTGGGCACAGTGGCTCATGCCTGTAATGATGGCACTTTGGGAGGCCGAGGCAGGAGGATTTCTTGAGGCCAGGAGTTCAAGACCAGCCTGGGCAACATAGCAAAACCTGATTTCTACAAAAAAGACAAAACTAGCCCGGTGCGATGGTGCACGCCTGTGGTCCCAGCTACCCACCCAGGAGGTTGATGTGGGAGGATCAATTAAGCCCAGGAGGTCGAGGCTGCAGTGCACCATGATCATGCCACTGTACTCCAGCCTGCGTGAAAGAGCAAGCCCTGTCAAAAAAAAGAAAAAAGAAAAGAAAAGCAAAGAAAAGAAGACAACTGTATAACAGCTTAAACAATGGCTAAACAATTAGTTGAACTGGTTCAACCTGATCTCATGATTACAGTTTCTGTACTCCATTCCTCGCTAAACTCTACCAGGAAGGACCCAGTGCTTCATATTACCACCCCTTACCCTACTCACCCATCAGATTTGCCTTCAAACATCACTTTCTTGGGGAATCCTTCCTTCCTTTCCAAACTTGGGGAATTTTCTCTAACGTTCCTCTATTTTTCTACTGCCAAACACTCCTCCAGGTACTAATGAAGTAGGAACCAGTACTTTCTTTCTTTCTCCACTAAAACATAAGAGAAAGCTAAATATGGTATCCACATTGCTAGCATGCTCCCTCAGGGGTATTCTGCACTCATTACATGCTTTTTGAATATGTAATGTGTAAATTTGTCAATGTATAAATATTTAATATGTAAATACGCCAATGTGTGAATATTCAATATGTAAATATTCAATATGAACCATATGGAAATCTACTTCAAAGCTCACGGATTTTTTGAAATTTTCTTTGTTTTTTCATTGATGTGTAATGGATCTACTTAGTTTGGGGATACATGTAATAATTGAATAGATTCATATAATTTGTAAAAATCAAATGAGTACTTGGGATCTTCGTCACCACAAACATTTGTCTTTTCCTTATACTAGAACCATTTGAATTCTTTTCTTCTAGCAATTTTGAATAGGTAATAGATGACTGTAAACTATAGTCACCCTACTGACCTATCTACCATTAGGACTGTTTTCTTCCATGGAACTTTATATTTGTACCATTGAATCAACAAAACTGATGTGGATTCATGAGATTCAACAACTACATCTGAAGAGATTTCATCAGTTCTCACTTTGCTGGGGACATACTTCATCCCCTTGTAGGTAATAATTGTATCTACACTGATGACATGTGACTCTGAAGTATTCTGGTTTTTTTATTTTTATTTTTTTGTATAAATAGAAATGGAGTCTCACTATGGTGTCCAGGCAGGTCTTGAATTCCTGGGCTCAAGTGATTCTCCCACCTTTGCCTCCCAACATGCTGGGATTATAGGCATGAGCCACCAAGCCCAGCTTACTCTGTTTTTGTTTGTTTGTTGTTGTTGTTTTGCTTGTTTTCTCAAGACAGAGTCTTTCTCTGTTGCCCAGGCTGGAATGCAATGGCACAATCTCGGCTCACTGCAACCTCCACCTCCCAGGTTCAAGTGATTCTCCTGCCTCAGCCTCCCCAAGTAGCTGGGATTACAGGCACGTGCCACCAGCCCCGGCTAATTTTTTGTATTTTTAGTAGAGATGGAGTTTCACCATGTTGGCCAAGCTGGCCTCGACCTCCTGACCTTGTGATCCACCTGCCTTGGTCTCCCAAAGTGCTGGGATTACAGGCATGAGCCACTGCGCCCGGCCTGTTTTTTGTTTTGTTTTGTTTTGTTTTGTTTTGTTTTTAGACAGGGTCTCAGTCTGTTAACCAGCTCGGAGTGCTGTGGCACAATCTCGACTCACTGCAATCTCTACCTCCCAGGCTCAAGCTATTCTCCCACCTCAGCCTCTTGAGTAGCTGGGACAGCATGCACTACCACCATGCCCAGCTGATTTTTGTGTTTTTTGTAGAGACAAGGTTTCCAGACGGGCACAGTACCTCACACAGGTAATCCCAACACTTTGGGAGGCCGAGGCGGGCAAAGCACTTGAGGCCAGGAGTTCGAGACAGGATTTTACCGTGATGCCCAGGCTGGTCTCCAACTCTTGGGCTCAAGCGATCCTCCCACCGTGGCCTCCCAAAGTGCTAGGATTACAGGCATGAGCCACCATGCCCATCCATTGAAAGTGTTCTTTCATTGAAATGCACTATCTTGTTTATTTTTTTCTTTTCTTTTGAGATAGGGTCTCACTCTGTGGCCCAGGCTGGAGTACAGTGGTGCATTCTTAGCTCACTGCAGCCTCGAACTCCCGGGCTCAAGCCATCTTCCTGCCTCAGCCTCCCGAGTAGCTGGGCCCACAGGCATGACCCAGGGCACCTTAAAAGAAGTATGCATTGGAGCTTTTGTAGCATCAGAGGAGTAAACAGAAAACAACAACAACAAAAGAAACATTGGGACTGTGTCCCCAGAAGGCCAGATATGACCTGAACTAGTATGAGACATAAATTTACATGTTAAAGAAAACCTCCCAGTGTGGCTGAAGCCAGGATCCCCTAGTGCTTGTGTCTCACCTGCAGACCAACAGTCTCCTGTCATCCAGCCCTCCACTCCTTCCTCGGCATTTCTCCTGAGGTATCTCAGTGGCATCTCCAACTCAGGGTTTGCAATGCATAGGTTCTTCCATCAGATCTGCCAGTGGCACCAGGATTCCTC
>NW_016868201.1:0-1791 GCF_001698545.2 Rhinopithecus bieti | reverse complement strand
AGCCACCACACCCCACCTCATTTTAATGATAAAACATAGCCCCTAAATGAACATGGGACATATATTACATATATGTTTACCCATTGGGCATGCATGCAGCTCCCCTCATAAAAATGCAAAACTTCTCCCCCAAAACTGCTGAATATGCATGACTCTATTGTCTACTATGATCTCTATGAGGCATGAGAAAAGAGAACTCTATGATCTCTTTTCCCTCTCCAGAGAGACAGCACCTTCTGTTTACGCCAGGGACACTCGCTCCCCAGTTTGCTAACTGAAATCACCAATAAAACTCACCTTTCTATTACACTATTTGGCCACCCCGGTGGTCTTTTGCACAACAGCTCTAAACTTTGCTTAAGGCTCTTGTAGGACAGAAGGATAGGTCACCCCAGAAGACATCACTTTGGCATAAGGGTTATTTTGAACTGAAGACAAATGAGAAGCAAGAGCTGATAAAAGAAAACAGAATAAAACTCTCATGGGGGTTTCTTATACAGATTAGTTCATCACCCAGGCATTAAGCTTAGAACCTGTGAAAGGATAATATATCTTGGGGCCCCCAAGTCACTAAGCTAAAGGGAAAAGTCAAGCTGGGAACTGCTTAGGGTCTCTGACTCCCATTCGAGTCAAAGTCCCCCCTCTGCTTGCTGAGAGATACGTATCTGATCGCCTCCTTTGGGAAGGCTCATCAGAAACTCAGATCAATGCAACTGTTTGTGTCTCACCTATCTGTGACCTGGAAACTCCCTCCCGGCTTCCAGTCTTCCTGCCTTTGCTTCAAGCTGTCCCGCCTTTCTAGATGGAACCAATGTGCTTCTTACATATATTGATTGATGTCTCATGTCTCCCTGAATGTATAAAACGAAGCTGCCCCGAGCACCTTGGGCACATGTCGTCAGCACTTCCTGAGGCTGTGTCACAGGGGCATGTTCTCAATCTTGGCAAAAGAAACTTTCTAAGTTAACTGAGACCTGTCTCAGACTTGCTGGGTTCACATACCCATTGGTTATTTTTCCTGATCGTCTCCCACCTCCCATGCTCCACCTTCCGAAAGGCCCCAGTGTGTGGTGTTCCCCTCTTTGTGTCCATGTGTTCTCATCATTCAGCTCCCACTTATAAGTGAGAACATGCGGTATTTGGTTTTCTGTTCCTGGGCTAGTCTGCTAAGGATAATGGCCTCCAGCTCCATCTGCGTTCCCGCAAAGGACATGATCTCGTTCTTTTTTTACTCAAACAATAAAAGCAAGTCAGCTAAGGGACTGGGAAAAAAAAAAAGAAAACCTCTCTGCACTTTCCTATTTGCCTGAAAGTAGGCTAAGAGCGTTAATTATCAGAGACACAGGCCTAGAGGAATCTACATAACAAACCTTTACTCAATTCACCTTTATCTTCCATTTCCCTCCTGTATTTCTCTTCCCAAAGTCTGCAGCTCCTAGGAGCTTAAAAGGCCTTTTCCTTTTGACAAATGTATTGTTCTTGGCTGATTTCTTCTATGCGCCCCAAGTTCTAACCATGTTTTTGAGTTACTCATCACTGAGTTTCACCCCATGTGGATGTGCACTGCATGTCTTAATAAATTCTGCTTTTCTTTTGTTCTTTTGACAGTTTAATTTCCAGGGCGGTAGCTGGAGAACTGAAGAGGACAGAGGCAAAAGTTGTTACTGTTGTTGTTTTTCCTTGTGCTCTGCTGGCACCCTGTCGAAATTCTTAAACATTTTGGAACAGGGAGCTGTTAAAAGAAAACTTCAGACAAGTGAAATTTGATGGAGTTTAATTGAGCAAAGAAAA
>NW_016868200.1:0-255 GCF_001698545.2 Rhinopithecus bieti | reverse complement strand
GCAATGGTGCGATCTCGGCTCACTGCAACCTCCGCCTTCCGGGTTCAAGCAATTCTCTTGCCTCAGCCTCCCGAGGAGCTGGATTACAGGCATGTGCCACCACGCCCAGCTACTGTTGTATTTTAGTAGAGACAGGGTTTCTCCCTGTTGGTCAGGCTGATCTCGAACCCCCAACCTCAGGTGATCCGCCCGCCTTGGCTTCCCAAAGTGCTGAGATTACAGGCCTGAGCCACCATGCCCGGCCCCCCCCCCTTT
>NW_016868199.1:5861-7443 GCF_001698545.2 Rhinopithecus bieti | reverse complement strand
CCTTAAAAAGTTAAAAATACTTTTATGTCAAAAACATCAAAACCAAAGTCAAAAGGAAAGTAAAAACTAAAAAAAAAAATTGTAAAATATATAGCAGAAAAGGGATTCTTGTCCCTGATATATAAAGACCTAAAATTTTTCCAATAGAAAAATAGTAGTCAGGGAAATGAAAAGAAAATATCAACTTGGCAATGTAAAAACCTTTAAAAATAATGATAACAATCAGTCTTGGTGGGGTGTAGAGAAACTAGTATTTTCATATATTGCTGGTAGTGGTATAAATTGTTACCACCTTTTTAGGAAGATATCTGAAAATATATATGAACACTAAAAATATTTACCTTTGACTGGGCGTGGTGGCTCATGCCTGTAATCCCAGCACTTTGGGAGACCAAGGCAGGCAGATCACTTGAGGTCAGGAGTTCGAGACCAGCCTGGCCAACATGGTGAAACCCCATCTCTGCTAAAAATACAAAAATTAGCTGGGTGTGGTGGCTATAATCCCAGTGCCTGTAACCCCAGCTACTCGGGAGGCTGAGGCATGGCACAAGAATTGCTTGAACCTGGGAGGCAAAGGTTGCAGTGAGCTGAGATTACGCCACTGCACTCCAGCCTGGGTGACAGAGCGAGACTCCGTCCCCCTAAAAGAGAAAAATATCTACCTTTTGAATCAGAATCTCACATTTAGGAATTTTTTCGGAAGTAAATGATTTCTGAATAAATGATTCGCTGTCAGGAACTGAAATACAACACTGGTGGAGGAGAACGGTTTGATTATTTGACAGATCTCGGAGAACATTACAAGAAGAATCCTATGGTGGAAACATTGGGTACAGTACTACAACTCAAGCAGCCCCTTAACATGACTTGTATAAATGCTGCTGAAATAGAAAGCAGAGTTCAAGAACTAAGCAAATTAGCTGAGACTACAGATAAAGTCAAACAAGGCTTTTGGAAAGAATTTCAGACACTGCAACAACAGGAGTGCAAACTTCTTTACAGTTGAAAAGAGGGTTAAAGGTAAGAAAACAAAACAAAATAGATATTAAAACATCCTGCCCTTTGATCATACCAGGGTTGTTGTTCTTGCCCGTGATCCCAATAAGCCTGTTTCAGATTACATCAATGCAAATATCATCATGCCTGAATTTGAAACCAAGTGCAACAATTCGAAGCCCAAAAAGAGTTACATTGCCACACAAGGCTGACTGCAAAACACAGTGAAGGACTTTTGGTGGATGGTGTTCCAAGAAAACTCCAGAGTGATTGTCATGACAACGAAAAAAGTGGAGAGAGGAAAGAGTAAACATGTCAAATACTGGCCTGATGAGTATACTCTAAAAGAATATGGCGTCAGGCCGGGCGCGGTGGCTCAAGCCTGTAATCCCAGCACTTTGGGAGGCCGAGACGGGCGGATCACGAGGTCAGGAGATCGAGACCATCCTGGCTAACATGGTGAAACCCCATCTCTACCAAAATACAAAACTAGCCGGGCGACGAGGCGGGCGCCTGTAGTCCCAGCTACTCGGGAGGCTGAGGCAGGAGAATGGCGTGAACCCGGGAGGCGGAGCTTGCAGTGAGC
>NW_016868199.1:0-1402 GCF_001698545.2 Rhinopithecus bieti | reverse complement strand
AAAAAAAAAAAAAAAAAAAAAAAAAAAGAGCCCAGTTGCTTCAGGGAAAGAGCTAAGAAAATGGTCAAGATTATTTTTAGAGGTTATTTTATTGGGGATTTTAAGAACTAATGACATCTTGAGTTATTTTTAGTTCAGGGGGATGTGGAAAGGCTTGCAATTATGAAGTGTTTTGTTGTAACCTAGTATCCATAAGGG
Source organism: Rhinopithecus bieti (assembly GCF_001698545.2). Classification (NCBI taxonomy): domain Eukaryota; kingdom Metazoa; phylum Chordata; class Mammalia; order Primates; family Cercopithecidae; genus Rhinopithecus; species Rhinopithecus bieti. Next base: position 1,204 of record NW_016868199.1, on the reverse strand, counting down.
AAACTTAAGACTGTAGACATAACTACAAAGCCAGTGCAGTTTTTGTTTTCTGTATGTGGTTGGAGGAATCAAGTTTTACATTTGGCAAGCACATGGCCTCTCTGATGTCACGATGCCTTGGTTAGGATCTGTATTTGCTCTCAATTTTGTTGAAATCTTTTTTCCTTCTTCCTCTTGAAAAGTTCCAAAATACAGTTTATTGGATCATTCATCACTAAAAGTGTGTTCCTTTTCACTACAGGCAGTTCACACAAGGCAAAACTATTAAACAGTTGGTTTTAGTGTGTCGTATAACTTTGCTGTATATTAAACTAATTTTGACGGGTTTTCATCCTAAGCCTCAAATCATGTAATTAATAATTTGCCTGTTTATTTATGACCTAATTGTGATTCTTTTATTAATAAAAGCTAATGGGAAAAGGATCCCTGATTAATAAATAAATAAATAATAAATAAACCACACATACGTGTGTATGTGTGTATATGTATATACTATACATCATTACATTGTTAATAGTGGCAAAAAACGGAAACAGGTATTTACCAGTAGGGCTATGCCTAAATAAATTGTGACACAACCAAATTATGGAATATTATTCAGCTGGTAGAAATGACTGCTCAGCTCATTTTTTGAGGCCCTGATACCAAAACCAGACAGAAACATCAGAAGAAAAGAAAACTACAGACTGGTATGTCTTAGGAATATAGATAAAAAAATCTTCAACAACATGTTAGCAATCCAAGTCCAGCAGTGTATTGAAAAGATTATACATCATGACCAACTAGAATTTATTCCAGGAATGCAAAATTGATTTAACATCTGAAAATCAATCCATGTAACACATGAAATTAACCCATTTATGCCTGAAGTTGCAATTTTTTAAATTTTTGCAATCAGACCTTGGCAATGACCTTAAGCAGTAGGATATAAATAACTCCCACATGCTTAGGGTTCCAATAATGGAACACTAGGCATCAGTAGGCTAATAGAATTAAGGACAAAAGTATGATCATCTCAATAAATACAGAAGAAAGAATTGACAAAATCCAACACTGCTTCATGACAAAAGCACTCAACAACTAGACTAGAAGAGTATTTGTGAAACTTGATAAAGGCCACCTACAAAAATCCCCACAGCTAACATAATATTCAATGATGAAAGGCTAAATGCTTTCCCCCAAGATCAGGAACAAAATAAAGATG
>NW_016868198.1:0-891 GCF_001698545.2 Rhinopithecus bieti | reverse complement strand
TATTTAATTTTGAGACTGAGTCTCGCTCTGTCGCCCAGGCTGGAGTGCAGTGGCCGGATCTCGGCTCACTGCAAGCTCCGCCTCCCGGGTTCAGGCCATTCTCCTGCCTCAGCCTCCCGAGTAGCTGGGACTACAGGCGACCGCCACCTCGCCCGGCTAGTTTTTTTGTATTTTCAGTAGAGACGGGGTTTCACCGTGTTAGCCAGGATGGTCTCGATCTCCTGACCTCGTGATCCGCCCGTCTCAGCCTCCCAAAGTGCTGGGATTACAGGCTTGAGCCACCGCGCCCGACTGACTTCCTCCTTTTAGTGGAGCATATTTTCCAAGAGATATTTGAGAAACGGTCTACAGGAGACATACATGTTAAGATCTTGGCCGGGCGCGGTGGCTCAAGCCTGTAATCCCAGCACTTTGGGAGGCCGAGACGGGCGGATCACGAGGTCAGGAGATCGAGATCATCCTGGCGAACACAGTGAAACCCCGTCACTGCTAAAAAATACAAAAAACTAGCCGGGTGAGGTGGCGGGCGCCTGTAGTCCCAGCCACTAGGGAGGCTGAGGCAGGAGAATGGCTTGAACCTGGGAGGCGGAGCTTGCAGTGAGCTGAGATCCGGCCACTGCACTCCAGCCTGGGCGACAGAGCGAGACTCTGTCTCAAAAAAAAAAAAAAAAAAAGATCTTGCAGGACTGAAAATGTCTTTGTTCTACCTGCCCTTTGGTTGATAGTTTTGTTGGGTATACAATTCTAGATAGAAAACCATGTCCTCAGAATTTAAAGTGCATTGATAATTGTCTTCTAGTTTCCACTGTTACAGAAAAAAATATCTGAGTTCATTCTGACTCCCTTTTCTTTGCAAGTAACCAATTTTTCCCCCTCTGGAAGCTTTTAGGG
>NW_016868197.1:0-537 GCF_001698545.2 Rhinopithecus bieti | reverse complement strand
GAACCAAATTTAAGAGAAATTAATACTTCACCATATTTGCTTCAGATCTTTTTTAAAAAAGAAATTTCATGTTATACATGTTATAGATTTAGCTATAACTATTTCCCCTTCCTAATTTCTTAGAAGTATCCACTGCCCTATAAACACTTTATATCATTCCTATGAATGTTGTAGTAGCCAGTGCCTATGTATTTATACATAGTAATATTGTTTTTGTATTTAAATTTACATATATTTATATTACAAATCTGCAACTTCCTTGTGTAAACAATATGCTACAAATCTGCAATTTCTTTTTTCACTTGATATTGTATCCATCAGGCATCCATTTTATATATGAATATTTGGTTATTTATTCTTTAACCAATACATTATTTTAGGTTGCGTTTAAAATTTTTCAAATGCCTATATTTTGACCATCAATTTTACAACTTATTACTATTTAATTGCAATTTTGTTGAGAGATTCTCGGTGGCCAATGCATGTTTTATTATTATTATTATTATACTTTATGTTCTAGGGTACATGTGCACAATG
>NW_016868196.1:0-1843 GCF_001698545.2 Rhinopithecus bieti | reverse complement strand
TGGGTGGATCACTTGAGATCAAGAGTTCGAGACCAGCCTGACCAACACAGCAAAACCCAGTCTCTACTAAAAATACAAAAATTAGCCGAGTGTGGTGGTGGGCGCTTGTAATCCCAGCTGCTCGGAAGGCTGAGACAGAATTGCTTGAACCTGGGAGGCAGAGATTGCAGTGAGTCTGGATCGCACCACTGCACTCCAGCCTGGGCGACAAGAGCCAAACTCCATCTCAAAAAAAAAAAAAAAAAAAAAGAAAAATTAAGTTCATGGGGAGTTAATCCACGTATTCCAGAAGGCAGGAATTCTCAGTGTTTTGGCATCCCTGGGATAACGACAAGCCTCGCTTAGTACAAGATGTTGGAGCCGGGCACAGTGGCTCACGCCTGTAATCCCAGAACTTTGGGAGGCCGAGGTGGGTGGATCACGAGGTCAGGAGATCGAGACCATCCTGGCGAACACGGTGAAACCCCGTCTCTACTAAAGAATACAAAAAATTAGCCGGGCATAGTGGCGAGCGCTTATAGTCCCAGCTACTCAGGAGGCTGAGGCAGGAGAATGGCGTGAACCCGGGAGGCGGAGGTTGCAATGAGCCGAGATTGCGCCACTGCACTCCAGCCTGGGCGACAGAGCAAGACTCCATCTAAAAAAAAAAAAAAAAAGAAAGAAAGGAAAAAAAAGAACAAGATGTTGGGAGTCACAGAGCGGTTTCTAGGTAGTCCCTTTGACATCTTGGGGGAGCGGGGAGGGCCCGGTGAAATGCGACTCTCACACTCACCTCAGCTGCACAGGCAAGTGCTCCAAGAATTCACAGGTGAACTTTTAGCTAAGGACAGAGTTCTTTTCCACCCTCCCCCATGTGCATATTTATTTCACCCAACAAAACCTGACTTTGACACACATTTCAAAAAGCAATGTGCATTCTGCATTCCCACGGAACATTATATTGTGTGCATTGCTTCATCTCACCAGGCTTCCTTTTTAAGAACTTCCCTCTGCCTGGGCATGGGTGGCTCACGGCTATAATCCCAGCACTTTGGGAGGCCGAGGCCAGAGGATTACTTACGTTCATTATGTTATTTAGCCTGGGCAACATAGTGAGACCCCATCTCTACAGAAATAAACAATTAGCCAGGTGTGGGGGTGCATGCCTGTTAGCTACTTGGGAGGCTGAGGCAGGAGCATAGCTTGAGCCCAAGAGATCAAGGCTACAGTGCAGTGTGATCACACCACTGCACTCCAGCCTGTGCAACAGAGCAAGACCCTGACTTTTTTTTTTTTTTTTTTTTTTGGAGACAGAGTCTAGCTTTGTAGCCCAGCCTGGAATGCAGTGGCAAGACCTCGACTCACCGCAACCTCCACCTCCCGGGTTCAGGCAATTCTTGTACCTCAGCCTCCCAGGTAACTGGGATTACAGATGTGCACCACTGCACCCGGCTAATTTTTGTATTTTCAGTAAAGATGGGGTTGCCCTACGTTGGCCAGGCTGGTCTTGAACTCCTGATCTCAAGCAATCTGCTCACCTCGGCCTCCCAAAGTGCTGGGATTACAGGTGTGAGCCACCACGCCCAGCCATACCCTGACTCTTAAAAATGAAATAAAATTAAGTTAGTGTTGTAAACATGAAATATGCTGCTCTCGAGAATTGATGTTCAGGCCGGGCATGGTGGCTCACGCCTGTAATCCCAGCACTTTGGGATCCTCCCAGGAGGAGGCTCACTTGAGCCCAGGAGTTCGAGACTAGCCCAGGCAACGTGGTGAAAGCCCATCTCTACAAAAACCACAAAAATTAGCCGTGTGTGGTGGCGGGGACCTGTGGTCCCAGATACTCGGGAGGCTGAGGTGGGAG
>NW_016868195.1:0-537 GCF_001698545.2 Rhinopithecus bieti | reverse complement strand
TCCGACTCCAGCTCCTCCTTGCCCATGCCATAGAGCGGGCTGTCCTCGTCGATCTCGTGGACAATGATGATGGGCGACACCAGGAAGATGCGGTCCAGGCCGATGTCATAGCCCACGTTGAGGTCCCGCTGGTCCAGGGGCAGGTACTCGCCCTCCTGGGTCATGTAGGGCTTGATGAGCTGGGCCCGCACGTGGGCCTCCACAATGTGGCTCTTGCGTAGGTTGCCCACGCGCCACATGAGGCAGAGCTTGCCGTCGCGCACCGAGATGACCGCGTGGTGGCTGAACAGCAGTGTCTGTGCCCGCTTCTTGGGCCGCGCCATCTTGGCCATGATGGTGCCGATCATGAAGGAGTCGATGACGCAGCCCACGATGGACTGGACCACCACAGCGATGACCGCCAGCGGGCACTCCTCCGTCACGCACCGGAACCCGTAGCCGATGGTTGTCTGCGTCTCCACGGAGAACAAGAAGGCACCCAGGAAGCCGTTCACGTGCATGATGCAGGGCTTGGGGGTCGCCGGGGCTGCCCCGCCG
>NW_016868194.1:0-536 GCF_001698545.2 Rhinopithecus bieti | reverse complement strand
TTTCAACTTTGGTGAATCTGACTATTATGTATCTTGGGGTTACTTTTCTTGTGGAGTGTCTTTGTGGTGTTTTCTGTATTTCCTGAATTTGAATGTTGGCCTGCCTTGGTAGGTTGGGGAAGTTCTCCTGAAGAGTGTTTTCCAACTTGATTCCATTCTCTCCATCACTTTCAGGTACACCAATCAAATGTAGATTTGGTCTTTTCACATAGTCCCACATTTCTTGGAGGCTTTGTTCGTTTCTTTTTACTCTTTATTCTCTAACTTTGTCTCTTCACTTTATTTCATTAATTTGATCTTCAATCACTGATACCCTTTCTTCCACTTGATCAAATCAGCTATTGAAGCTTGTGCATGCATCACGAAGTTCTCGTGCCATGGTTTTCAGCTCCATCATGTCATTTAAGTTCTTCTCTACACTGTTTATTCTAGTTAGCTATTCATCAAATCTTTCTTCAAGGTTTTAGCTTCCTTGAGATGGGTTTGAACATCCTCCTTTAGCTTGTATAAGTTTGTTATTACCAACCTTCTGAAGC
>NW_016868193.1:0-400 GCF_001698545.2 Rhinopithecus bieti | reverse complement strand
CGTTGCCCGGCTAGGTTTTTGGTTTTTTTTTTTTGTTTGTTTTTTGTTTTTTTTGAGACGGAGTCTTGCTTGTTGCCCGGGCTAGATAGAGTGCAGTGGCCGGATCTCAGCTCACTGCAAGCTCCACCTCCCGGGTTTACGCCATTCTCCTGCCTCAGCCTCCCGAGTAGCTGGGACTACAGGCGCCCGCCACCTCGCTGGGCTAGTTTTTTTTTTTTTTTTTTGTATTTTTAGTAGAGACGGGGTTTCACCGTGTTAGCCAGGATGGTTTCGATCTCCTGACCTCGTGATCCGCCCGTCTCGGCCTCCCAAAGTGCTGGGATTACAGGCTTGAGCCACTGCGCCTGGCCAGTTTTTTGTATTTTTAGTAGAGACAGGGTTTCACCGTATTAGCCAGGAT
>NW_016868192.1:0-399 GCF_001698545.2 Rhinopithecus bieti | reverse complement strand
TGTGTCCTTTGATATTTCTTGTTTGCTAGCTTCTTCTGATCCTAGTGTGAGATATATAAAGAAATAAGAAAATCCATTGAACTTGCCATTATGTCATTCCTTGGGTTCTGAATTCCTTAGCTGAACTGTCTTCTTGTCACCTTTCAGAGTCCTCTTGTTTGTTTTACACATAATATTTAGTTTTATTTTCTTAGCAGGAAGAATAGGGAAAAGTATGTCTACTCCACCTTCCCGTAAGTGGAAGTCTACAATTTTTTTCTTTTTTTAACTTGACATTTGACTCATTTTTAAATTACAAATAACATACAGGAAGGTTGAAGATTCTTATGATTATCATGAGGGTATTTTTTTAAATTGGGGAGCACTGTTCTGACACAATAATCTTCTTAAGTACTGGAG
>NW_016868191.1:0-894 GCF_001698545.2 Rhinopithecus bieti | reverse complement strand
AGACTGTGTCTTATCTCTACTGCCTTGTAAGACTCTCCCAGCTGCCTATTTTATTGAATATTTTTTTTACCTACATGCATTCTTCCCAGCTTCAGTGAAAGATGCAAAACGTGTATTTGTAAATTAACTTTTCTGAAAGTCCACTCTCAGTGCAGTTTTATCCACTCTCACTAGCATTGTTTCTCCGCTGAGTACGATTTTATTCACAGCCATCCTTCCACGGCTTTTGCCATGTGGCAGCATTTTTATCAAAAGAACACCTTTCATGTCAAATAAATAAACCATCGAGTATCACGGTTGTCCAGATTCCTGTTCAGTTTTACAAAGCTTCTTCAAATCGGTGCCTCCAAGCCTTTCTCCAGGCATTTTCTTTCTACGACGGGTTGGATGTACACGGATCAAACGGAAAGGAGAGGGAGGAGGAGGCCTGGGTGATGAGTCAGGAAAGATGCTTTAGGTATGTGAATGTTAGAGCACAGTGACAAGAGATAATACAGAGTCTGCGACTGCACCATGCCAACATCCTGGTGAAAATCGGTATTCCTCTTTACTGATTCTGAAACTTGAAATGAGGTGTCTTCAACGAAGGCACTGTTGACATTTGGGGCCAGGTAGTTCTCCGTGTTGGGATCTGTCCTATACACTGTAGGATATCGAGCCGTGTCCCTGAGCTCTACCCACTAAGAAGCTCGTAGTGTCTACCACCTCCTCCCTGATCGTGATAACCAGATGGGCACAGATCCCAACAATGTAGTCTTATTTTCCATTCGTCAGAAGGTGAATGTCTACATTATATAATCTATAATCTATTATTATTATATTATATTATAATGTAATTATATTATTATATAAATAACATATAATATATAAATATCATATTATATATAAATATAA
>NW_016868190.1:0-401 GCF_001698545.2 Rhinopithecus bieti | reverse complement strand
GTTATGCCCAGACCGTTTATTCCCCGAAGAAGACTACCAGAGTCCAGAGTCAAAGCCAAGCAGCAAGGATCTTTATTGCAAGTTCGAACTTGGTCCCTCCGTAACACAGCATTCAAGAGGGCCCCAAACAATGCGTGCACTTGCTTTTTATAGCTCGAGGTAAACAGGACTTGTCAGGTTACAGAGGAACAAGGCATTTCTCTAGGCTACAGCATTACAATTGGTTTACATGTTAATGTTAAGTTACGCTTTTAGCAGCCTTCTTATTGGTTCCTGCGCTTTTACAAACGGTGATTGGAGCTTCTCCAGGTGTTGTTTTTCTTAATGTGTTTGTGTCGGGCAGGCATATGGGGGGATGTGATGTGCTCAAGGCTGTGATGTGTTTGTGTCAGGCCCAGGAA
>NW_016868189.1:0-475 GCF_001698545.2 Rhinopithecus bieti | reverse complement strand
GGGCGAATCACGAGGTCAGGAGATCGAGACCATCCTGGCTAACACGGTGAAACCCCGTCTCTACTAAAAAAAATACAAAAAACTAGCCGGGCGAGGTGGCGGGCGCCTATAGTCCCAGCTACTCAGGAGGCTGAGGCAGGAGAATGGCGGGAACCCGGGAGGCGGAGCTTGCCGTGAGCTGAGATCCGGCCACTGCACTCCAGCCTGGGCGACAGAGCAAGACTCCGTCTCAAAAAAAAAAAAAAGAAACACATGTTTTACTTGGTGCAGCTCTCTCCTTTCAGGGGACAACTCCCCTCCACTTTCTGCCTGCTTTTCATAGCTCTCCAGGACCTCCCAGAGTTGGTTTTTATATTTTGTGTCCGGTTGGAACTTGATTTAGCAGCATGGGAGAATGTAGGAGACTGTCAGTTTACGGATAGAGCTGCTGGCATGTTGATTAGTAGCCAGGCATCGGTCTTTGGCAGTTTGCTTG
>NW_016868188.1:0-256 GCF_001698545.2 Rhinopithecus bieti | reverse complement strand
CATTCCATTCCATATTACATTCCGTTCCATTCCATTCCATATTCCATTCCATTGCCTTCCATATTCCATTCCATGCCATATTCCATTCCTTTCCATTCCATATTAAATTCCATTCCATTCCATTCCACTCGATTCCATTCCATATTCCATTCCATACCATTCCATTCCATTCCATATTCCATTCCATTCCAATCCATTCCATTCCAATCCATATTCCATTCCATTCCGTTCCATTCCATTTTCCATTCCGTTCCAT
>NW_016868187.1:0-255 GCF_001698545.2 Rhinopithecus bieti | reverse complement strand
TAGCTGGGACCACAGGCATGTGCCCCATGCCCAGTTAGTTTTGTATTTTTCTTTTCTTTTCTTTTTTTTTTTTTTTAGACAGAGTCTTGCTCTGTCACCCAGGCTGGAGTGCACTGGTGCCACCTTGGCTCACTGCAACTTCCGCCTCCCAGGTTCAAGCGATTCTCCTGCCTCAGCCTCCCGAGTAGCTGGAATTACAGGCATGTGCCCCCATGACCGGCTAATTTTTTTGTTTTTTTTTTTTTTTTTTGAGAT
>NW_016868186.1:0-256 GCF_001698545.2 Rhinopithecus bieti | reverse complement strand
TTAGCCGGGCATGGTGGCACACGCCTGTACTGTAGTCCCAGCTACTCAGGAGGCTGAGGCAGGAGAATCGCTTCGATCTGGGAGGCGGAGTTTGCAATGAGCCAAGATTGCACCACTGCACTCCAGCCTGGGTGACAGAGTGAAACCCCATCTCAAAAAAAAGAAGCAGCTAGGTGGAGATGTCTTTTTGTCAATCTGATAACGGGTACGATGATCCTTTAGCATATATATGACAAGAATCTTACCAGCTTTCATT
>NW_016868185.1:0-3378 GCF_001698545.2 Rhinopithecus bieti | reverse complement strand
TCTACTCCCCACAAAGACTGGTAGGTCCTCCTCACTCTTTCATCCCTTTCATTCAGCAAGTCTCAAGTTTTATGATTTAGGGATCACTTTGGCAGGATGAAAAACTCCACAAACAATCTACCCTAAAACATTTTTTCAATCATAATTTAAGACAAATGTCATCTTCATGAGACAGCCCCCGTTTCCATGAAATACAGTGACCATTAGTTTGGGTTTTGTTTTTTCAGTAGCATGGGTAAAATATTAAAACAAATATAGTCGCACCCCAAACCTAAACATTTTAGAGGTGAGTTATAAATGAATAAATTGTCAGTCCTCTGAGCCCAAGCCAAGCCACCGCATCCCCTGTGACTTGCACGTATTATACGCCCAGATGGCCTGAAGTAACTGAAGAATCACAAAAGAAGTGCAAATGCCGTGCCTCGTCTTAACCGATGACCTTCCACCACAAAAGAAGTGAAAATGGACGGTCCTTGCCTTAAGCAATGACAATACTTGTGAAATTCCTTTTCCTGGCTCATCCTAGCTCAAAAGCTCCCCACTGAGCACCTTGTGACCCCACTCCTGCCCGCCAGAGAACAACCCCCTTTGACTGTAATTTTCCTTTACCTACCCAAACCCTATAAAACGGCCCCACCCTCATCTCCCTTCGCTGGCTCTCTTTTCGGACTCAGCCCGCCCGCGCCCAGGTGATTAAAAAGCTTTATTGCCCACATAAAGCCTGTTTGGTGGTCTCTGCACACGGACGCGCATGACATAAATATTTAAATAGATACTGAATACCTGTCTGCCTTAGAAGGGTGCCCTGTGAAGGCAGGAACTGTGTGTGTTTTAAGCACTGTTGTGTTTCATACATGACAGGTGCTCAATAGACAATTTCTGAATGGATGAAGCAGACCACCTTAAGAATGATCTTAGACTGAACTTTGGAAATTCCGTGTTTATATGTCAAAATGATATATTTCACATGGAACGGGGTCTCTTCTTTTCCTTACCTGGAATCCCAGCACTCCTACCACTGGTCCAGACAATTCCTCTACACCCTTCAAGATGGCACTCAAGCCCAGCTTCTTTCAAGAAATCATTTCCACCACTCCAATTCATGCTAACCACTGCCTTATTGGCTTTCTAATGATCACACTACAGTCAGAATCCTGCAGAAAGCTCCTAATTTTTCCATGTGTCTTATTTCTGTTTTCTCAACATTTACACAGTAGCGATGAGCCCTCCTGCGTGCCCACATGGTGCTGACCACAAGCAAGGGAGCAGGGATCAGTCCATCTTTGTTTGACTGGACCAACTAATGAGCCTCCTGCAACCAATACCAGTGATTATAAACTCACAGTCAAATGTCTTCAGGCAGCTAAACAGTAAACTGAAGACACAACTTACATCATACAGATAGCATGTAAATAGCACTGGGTGTTGGGGTGGGGTGAAGAGAGGAAATAGCAAATCGAAAGGGTGGGCATTGGGGTGGGGCGGGGAGAAAAATCATAGGAAGGCTCTACATCACTAGAGGAGGTACCACGATCCAACCAAATCCAGGAAACCCCACATGAATGACCTTCTCAACAAAGTCCTTTAAAGTTTACCCCTAATTACAGTCTTGTTATCTCCTGATGACGGGGATACATTCTGAGAAATGAGTCGTTAGGTGATTTCGTTGTTGTGTGAACATCATAGAGTGCACTTACACTAACCTGCATGGCACAGCCCACGACACACGCAGACCGCACGCTACAGCCTCGTGCTCCCAGGCCACAGACCGTGCCTGTGACTGTATGGAATGTTGTAGCAACGGTCGCACAACGGTAAGTATTTGTATATCTAAACATGTCTAAACATAGATGAGGTACAGTAAAAATAATCTATAAAAGATAAAAAATGGTGCACCTGTATAGGGCACTTCCCATGAATGGAGCTTGCAGGACTAGAGGTTGCTCTGTGTGAGTCAGTGAGTGAGTGGTGAGTGAATGTGAGGGCCTAGGACATTACAGGACACTACTGTGGACATTACAAACATTGTGCACTTAGGCTACACTACATGTATTTTACAGATTTTCTAGGCCAGGCGCAGTGGCTCATGCCTGGAATCCCAGCACTTTGGGAGACCAAGGCGGGTGGATCACCTGAGGTCAGGAGTTCGAGACCAGCCTGGCCAACATGGTGAAACCCCATCGGTACTAAAAATACAAAACTTAGCAGGGCGCAGTGGCGGGCACCTGTAATCCCAGCTACTCGGGAAGCTGAGGCAGGAGAATCACTTGAACCCAGGAGGCAGAGCTTGCAGTGAGCTGAGATAGCACCACTGCACTCCAGCCTGGGTGACAGAGAGAGACAGACTCCATCTCAAAAAAAAAAAAAAAAATTAAAGATTTTCTTTCTTCAATTAAAAATTAACCTTAGCTTACTGTAACTTTTTTACTTTACAAACCTTTTAATTTTTTAACTCTTGTGTCATAACACTTAGCTTAAAACACAAACACATTGTATAGCTGGACAAAAATACTTTTCTTTCTTTTATCCATATTCTATAAGCTTTTTTCTATTTGCAACATTTTTTTTAACTCTTAAGGTTTTTGTTAAAACTAAGACACAGGCCGGGGCGGTGGCTCAAGCCTGTAATCCCAGCACTTTGGGAGGCCAAGACGGGTGGATCACGAGGTCAGGAGATCGAGACCATCCTGGCTAACACGGTGAAACCCCGTCTCTACTAAAAAATACAAAAAACTAGCCAGGCGACGTGGCGGGCGCCTGTAGTCCCAGCTACTCGGGAGGCTGAGGCAGGAGAATGGTGTGAACCCAGGAGGCGGAGCTTGCAGTGAGCTGAGATCCAGCCACTGCACTCCAGCCTGCGCGGCAGAGCGAGACTCCGTCTCAAAAAAAAAAAAAAAAAAAAAAAACCTAAGACACACATTAGCCTAGGCCAGGATCGTCAATATCAAGGATCAGGATCCTTGGTCAGGATCGTCAATATCACTGTCTTCCACATCTTGTCCCACTGGAAGGTCTTCAGGGAAAATACACAAGGAGCTGCATCTCCTATGATGACAACACCTTCTTATGGCTACCTCCGGAAGGACTTGCCCGAGGCTGTTTTACAGTTAACGTTTGTTTTAATAAGTAGGAGTATACACTAAAATAACAGTTAAAAGTATAGTGTAGTAAATACATAAGTCAGTAACACAGTCCTTTATTATCAAGTATTGTGTACTGTACGGAACTGTCTGTGCCAGACTCTGATAAGACTGTGAGCGCACTGGGTTTGTTTACAACAGCACCACACACACATGTAAGTAATGTGTGCCACTGCACCATTACGATGGCAAGAAGATAGGGAGGTTGCGACTCCGTGATAGTTTTATAGGACTACCA
>NW_016868184.1:0-2257 GCF_001698545.2 Rhinopithecus bieti | reverse complement strand
TAAACGGTGATTTGTAAATATCCATGCTGCGGCTAGAGTTGTTCTTCTCATCTTTACCTGCACCTTGTAATTACCTAGGGAGATTTTAAATTGAATCCTCAGAGATTCTAACTTCGTTGATCTGGGTGCCACCTGGGCAATAGCTTTTCAAAAGATTCTTAAGTGATTTGTAATGTGCAACCAGGGTCACAAATGCAAAGGTCTATAGAGTTTGGGAGGGGAAATAAAAGAGAAAGTCAGGAAGGAGTCATGAAGTGAGGATGATGATTAAAACCTAGCGATGATGTGGGAGAAGCTTTGAGAGAGAAAAGATGAGGCTCACTGAGGGGACGGATGATAGGCTGACCATGGAGAATGGAAGCTATAAATACAGGATTACTTAGAGCACCAACTGGGAAACTTCCTATATATACAGGAGTCCTTAGAACACCAACTGGAAAATGCTACTGGCATGTAGCATTTGATAGGAGACCTTCAGGATGTTCACCCTTAAAGGCAAACACACACAAAATGATCTCAAAATGAAAGCAAAACCTGGGCTGAATGGCTGGAAGCAGACCATATGAGCCAGAAGATTCACAGCTTCAGGATTGGGGTCACTCCAAGACTTCCCTTAGACAGAACCCCTAGTGTTAGAAGAAATTCTTTGAATTACTGCTGAATTGACTGTCTCACAACAGGTCTTCCTTTTGATTTGCCTCTACTGAAGCCAATGTATACCCCGTTTCCTTCTACCATAGTGAGATTTATGGACTGTGACATAATTTCTCATAATTTATGTGAGTGCTGGGCCTCCATTGCACCCAGAAAGAAAGGAGAGGAAGCTAGGAGGAAGTGAATGAGGACTGCATTTGCAGGACTCACTCAGCTGTAGGATAGGCTTAGCAGGAAATGACCAGATATCCAAATCAATGCCCAGAAGAGAACAGCAGTTGAAATCCCATCTAGACTGGCATTGCTCCAAGTGAGTACATCTGATGGGGAACAATATGACTCCAGTTGTTTCTAAACCAAGAAGGGCAAATCTATGCAAGCTGTCCCACATTGCCCGTTTTGGCATGCATGGGAGACATAAAGAATCAATCATGCTGCAATTTTTTGATGAGGCTGGGCACAGCCTCAGAATGCTTTGCAACACAGAACACCAAACAGCTATCGCCTAGTGATAAGAGTTAGGACTCAACTCCCCTCCCTGTCCTAGGATGTAGGTATGCTCAGAGTTAGTGTGAGTGGCAGGACTGTGGTAGGCAACAGGGTACCATTTATTTATTTATCTATTTAATAATCCCAGTATAAAAAAGATAAAACCTATGCCTAGCACCTTAATAGACATTTGGTGATGCAACAGTGAGTAAAACAGGCATGGGCCCCACACATGAAATAAACTGCTAAACAAACATAAATAAACATGTAAAGACAAATTGTAGTGTAGGCTACTGAGAGATTAGGAAGTTATTAATTAACATGTTCCTGTTTTTGTTATCTTGACGTAGAAACAACTGAGACAGGCATAGGAATCAAGGGGATGGAGGTAAAATATCACCTTCGTTACTAATAAGAAGAATGTTACTTAGGTCTGAACAACTGGGCTTATTAATGTGCCAATGTTCTGAAATGTACTTACCACCCTTCTCTGCACAATCCCAGGCCACAGGAAATGATCTGTCCCATCAGCTGACTTTGCAGGTGTAGAAGAGTCCCAACCAGCAATTTCTACAAGTGAGAAGGGCCAGGCCATGCATGGCCAGTTCCTTTCCCCAAACCCAACAATAAGAGAAGTGGTTGCTCATCACTAGGGGGAAGGGAAGATGTGAGGGGTGTTACAAGAGTGGTGAGCCTCCTACTAGAAACACAGGAAAGGGGCACAAGTGATCTACTCTCCTCCACAAGAACTGTGCCAGGAAAGTAAAGGAAACAATTAGGGATTATAAGAGGGTACCTTTTTAGGATCTAGATGTTAGGAAGGTTCCTTTGAGTGAGATATATAAAACGCTCCCAGAGCAGTTTGGATCCAGAATCCAACTTATTTAGGGGGACTAGATCATGCAGGGTTTGATGTTAAGAAGTTGAGTTTTTTCCTAAGAGCAATGGCACAATTTTGAAGACATTAAGCAGGTGAGTGAAATAATCAGCTTTCATTTTCAAACAGATATTAACTAGAGGAAGAATTGCCAGAATTAGAAAAATACACACACACACACACACACACACACACACACATATGTGTGTGTGTGTGTATATATATATACATATATAT
>NW_016868183.1:0-1427 GCF_001698545.2 Rhinopithecus bieti | reverse complement strand
AAAAAAAAATCTGCCTTGAAATTTAACTGGGGTGACAGGATGGTTGCACAGAAATGCTTATGATTTCAGAAAATCAGGCCATATGCCAAGGAGCAGTACATGCAGTCCATGTGTCAGAGGCTCAGAGGTGAAAGTGCTCACCACCCTGGCCTGGGTTAGGCTTTGGGGCAAGGTAGAACTTGAAGGAAATGTTTTCAAAGAGCAAGCAATGTGCTTTCTGGCTAGTTTTTCTGTTTCAGTTGACTTTGGCCTTGCCTTGCTCCCTGCTTCCTCTTTTCTGCCTCCATACCATTTCTTGTGTAACTCTGCTTACAGGGAACTCCCATCCCTGTCTCTTAAGAACTAAGCAGACCCCTTTTTCTTTTCATCTTTTATCAGCCTGACTCTTGTTTCAGAATACACGTCTCTGTATATTTCAAAGTAGTTTACAGTTTTCAGTAAGCATGACCATGTTGGCGTTACTTATTTCAGAATGTGAGCCCCTGTTGACTGGCAAGCATTATCCCATGTCCATGAGGACTCTCAACAATTGCTAAGTTATTTGTTAGGGGAGCTTCAAGGACCAGCTTCCACTGTCTGAAGGAGCTTCAAGAAGCTGAATGTGGCAATGTCTGCTGTCCCTACCCAAAATCTATTTGATTAGTTCTGTCCACACAGAGCAGAAATTTGAAATGATCCCTTCTGGGCCTGGAGAACCAGCCTGAGACTAAACCTCCCTGAAAGAAGGAGGTTTAGTCTCTGTGTGTGAGACAGAGTCTTGTTCTGTCACCCAGGCTGGAGTGTAGTGGTGTGATCTCAGCTCACAGCAACCTCTGCGTTCTGGGTTCAAGCGATTCTCCTGCCTCAGTCTCTTGAGTAGCTGGGATTATAGGCACCTGCCACCATGCCCTGCTAATTTTTGTTATTTTTAGTAGAGATGGGGTTTTGGCATGTTGGCCAGGTTGGTCTCGAACTCCTGACCTCAGGTGATCCGCCTGCCTTGGCCTCTGAGAGTGTTGGAATTACAGGCAAGAGCCACCGCGCCTGGCTGGAAGAAGCATTTTTTAATTTTCACTATTTTATTTATTTATTTATTTTTATTTATTTTTTGAGATGGAGTCTCACTCTGTCGCCCAGGCTGGAGTGCAGTGGCGTGATATAGGCTCACTGCAAGCTCCGCCTCCTGGGTTCATGCCATTCTCCTGCCTCAGCCTCCCCAGTAGCTGCGACTACAGGCGCCCGCCACCACGCCCAGCTAATTTTTCCTATTTTTAGTAGAGACCGGGTTTCACTATGTTGGTCAGGCTGGTCTCAAACTCTTGACCTCGTGATCTGCCTGCCTCAGCCTCCCAAAGTGCTGGGATTACAGGTGTGAGCCACAACGCCCAGCCACATGTGTCTTTATAGTAGAATGATTTATAATCCTTTGGGTATATACCCAGTAATGG
>NW_016868182.1:0-1840 GCF_001698545.2 Rhinopithecus bieti | reverse complement strand
GGGTAGATATGAAAAGGGTTATCATGAGGGGCTTTGGTCTACCTTGCATAATTTACTAGAGCTATACCAGGAAGTATTTAAGGATTTTCTTGTTATTCTCCATGTTAGAAATGATCCTTAAATCTACAAGTGTGGCCGGGCACAGTGGCTCACGCTTGTAATCCCAGCACTTTGGGAGGTGGAGGCGGGTGGATCACTTGACGTCAGGAGTTCGAGACCCACCTGGCCAAAATGGCGAAACCCCGTCTCTACTAAAAATACAAAAATTAGCCGAGCGTGGTGGTGCATGCCTGTAATCCCAGCTACTTGGGAGGCTGACACAGGAGAATCACTTGAACCCAGGAGGCAGAGGTTGCAGTGAGCTGAGATTACACCATTGCACTCCAGCCTGGGAAACAAGAGTGGGAACTCCATCTGGAAAAAAAAAAAAAATCTACAAGTGCATCCTTGACCTCTCTAGTTCTAAGTTTACACATGTCTGTTGGCAAAGTTCCATCTCAAATTCTAACAACCTTGATTTTACCTCTCAAATGTGGTTCTGGGTTAGGATTGGTCACAAGGGAAATCTGTGAAGATAGGGAAGGCAGAAGTGAAGCAGCAGCCATTGCAGTCTGAAGGTCAGTCTAGGACACTAGGCACATCTCGTGCGCGTTGTTGCTTATCTGCTGGCTCACCCTGGTTGGGGACAGCAGCTGAGTCTAGAGTTCTCGCAACTCCTACTGGATCTTCTTCAGTTTCTGCAAGTCTGGGTGAGATGCAGGTGCAGTGCATGGCTCCTATAAGCACCTGCACCAGGCTCCTGCAGGCACCTGCCTCATTGAGGTGTACGTGGTAAGAGACAGATGCTCAGTCTAGTTTATCCCCATAGGATCCAGATTCTCTTTGTGGGCTCCAGTTTGTTCCTGTCCACGTGAAATCTGTAATGGCCTCACCTGAGGTGGTTGCCTGGCAGGATCTGCTGATTCTTTTTAAAACCTACTGTCCATTTTGGGAGGCCGAGGCAGGTGGATCACCTGAGGTTGGGAGTTCGAGACCAGCCTGACCAATATGGAGAAATCCTGTCTCTACTGAAAATGCAAAATTAGTTGGGCATGGTGGCGCATGCCTGTAATCCCAACTACTCGGGAGGCTGAGGCAGGAGAATTGCTTGAACCCAGGAGGCAGAGGTTGTGGTGAGCTGAGATCGTGCCATTGTACTCCAGCCTGGGCAACAAGAGCAAAACTCCATCTCAAAATAAATAAATAAATAAATAAATAAATAAATAAATAAATCCTACTATCATCACCTCTCATTACCTCTTGACTCCATTACAGAAGAAGACCCTAGAGGGTAAGATAAAAAGTGTGGGCCGGGCATGGTGGTTCACACCTATAATCCCAGCACTTAGGGAGGTCGAAGGAGGCTGATCCCCTGAGATCAGGAGTTTGATACTAGCCTGGCCAACATGGCAAAACCCCATCTCTACTAAAAATACAATAATTAGCCAGGCATGGTGGCATGCACCTGTAATCCCAGCTACTAGGGAGGCTAAGGCAGAAGAATCACTTGAACCTGGGAGGCGGAGGTTGCAGTGAGCCAAGATTGTGCCACTGCACTCCAGCCTGGGCGACAGAGTGTGACTCTGTCTCAAAAAAATAAAAACAAAAACAAAGCGTGCAAGATTTCTACTGATAGAAACCTGGGCAACATGTGTGGGGATGGAGACTAAGAATGTTGGGTGGGTTGTGTGGTAGTCAACCTCTAGGATGGCCCCACAGATCCCCACCTCTTCTCCCACACTGTATCTGGATTGGTTTCTGTGACCAATAGAATACAGCAGAAGTGATGGTGTGTCACTTC
>NW_016868181.1:0-3430 GCF_001698545.2 Rhinopithecus bieti | reverse complement strand
CTGAATTTGAATGTTGGCCTGCCTTCCTAGGTTGGGGAAGTTCTTCTCGACAGTATCCTGCAGAGTGTTTTCCAGTTTAGTTCCATTCTCCCTCTCACTTTCAGGTACACCAATCAGACATAGATTTGGTCTTTTCATGTAGTCCCATATTTCTTGGAAGCTTTGTTGGTTTCTTTTTACTCTTTTTTCTCTAAACTTTTCTTCTCGCTTCATTTCATTCATTTGCTCTTCAATCACTGATACCCTTTCTTCCACTTAATTGAATCAGCTACTGAAGCTTGTGCATGTGTCATGTAATTCTTGTGCCATGGTTTTCAGCTCCATCAGGTCATTTAAGGTCTTCTCTATGTTGTTTATTCTAGTTAGCCATTCATCTAATCTTTCTTCCAGGTTTTTAGCTTCTTTGCAATGGATTCGAACATCCCCCTTTAGCTTGGAGAAGTTTGTTATTTCCGATCGTCTGAAGCCTTCTTCTCTCAACTCGTCGAAGTCATTCTCCATCCAGCTTTTTTCCGTTGCTGGCGAGGAGCTGTGTACCTTTGGAGGAGAAAAGATGATCTGATTTTAGAATTTTCAGCTTTTCTGCTCTGGTTTGTCCCCATCTCTGTGTTTTATCTCCCTTTGGTCTTTGATGATGGTGACATACAGATGAGATTTTGGTGTGGATGTCCTTTCTGTTTGTTAGTTTTCCTTCTAACAGGACCCTCAGCTGCAGGTCTGTTGGAGTTTGCTGGAGGTTCACTACAGACGCTGTTTGCCTGGATATCACCAGCAGAGGCTGCAGAAGAGCAAACATTGCAGAGCAGCAAATATTGCTGCCTGATCATTCCTCTGGAAGCTTCGTCTCAGAGGGGCACCCAGCTGTATGAGGTGTCAGTCGGCCCCTACTGGGAGGTGTCTCCTAGTTAGGCTACTCTGGGGTCAGGGACCCAATTGAGGAGGCAGTCTGTCCATTCTCAGATCTCAATCTCTGTGCTGGGAGAACCACTACTCTTTTAAAGCTGTCAGACAGGGACATTTAAGTCTGCAGAAGTTTCTGCTGCCTTTTGTTCAGCTATGCCCTGCCCCAGAGGTGGAGTCTACAGAGGCAGGCAGGCCTCCTTGAGCTGTGGTGGGCTCTACCCAGTTTGAGCTTCCGGGCCACTTTGTTTACCTACTCAAGCCTCAGCAATGGCGGACGCCCCTCCCCAGCCTCGCTTCTGCCTTGCAGTTTGATCTCAGACTGCTGTGCTAGCAGTGATCAAGTATCTGTGGGCCTGGGACCCTCTGAGCCACGCGTGGGATATAATCTCCTGATGTGCTGTTTGCTAAGGCTGTTGGAAAAGTGCAGTATTAGGGTGGGAGTGTCCCGATTTTCCAGGTACCATCTCTCACGGCTTCCCTTTGCTAGGAAAGGGAATTCCTTGACCCCTTGTGCTTCCCGGGTGAGGTGATGCCCTGCCCTGCTCCGTGGACTGCACCCACTGTCTGACAAGCCTAGTGAGATGAACCCGATACATCAGTTGGAAATGCAGAAATCACCTGTCTTCAGTGTTGCTCATGCTTGGAGCTGCAGACTGGAGCTGTTCCTATTCGGCCATCTTGGAATCTCTCTAGATCATGTATTTTATGCATTCTGGCAATCTGTGTCTTTTGATTAGAGAGTTTACTCCATTTACATTTAAAGTAATTACTGATAAGGAAGAATTTAATTCTTTCATTTTGTTACATGTTTTTTATATGCCGTGCATCTTATTTACCTTTTGTTTCCTGCATTATTGTCTTCTTTTGTGTTTAGTTTATTTTGTAGTGAAATATTTAAATTCCTTTCTCATTTTCTTTCGTATACATTCTACAGCTATTTTCTTTAAGGTTGCCATGGGAATTACATTTTATATTTAAAGTTATAACACTCTAGGCTGGGTGCAGTGGCTCACACTCCCAGCACTTTGGGAGGCTGAGGCGGGTGGATCATAAGGTCAGGAGATCGAGACCATCCTGGCTAACATGGTGAAACCCCGTCTCTACTAAAATACAAAACAAAATTAGCCAGGCGTGGTGGTGGGCATCTGTAGTTCCAGTTAATTGGGAGGCTGAGGTGAGAGAATGGTGTGAACCCAGGAGGCAGAGCTTGCAGTGAGCCGAGATCATGCCACTGCACTCCAGCCTGGGCAACAAAGCAAGACTCCATCTTGAAAACAAACAAACAAACAAAATAAAACAAAAGTTATAACACTCTGAATTTATACCATCTTAACTTGAGTAACATACAAAATCTTTGCTCCTTTATAGCTCTGCCCTCACCTCTTTTGATTGTTAATGTCACAAGATTATGTTATTAAACATTGTGTGTCTGAAAATGTAAATGAATACTTTCTTTAAATGCATTAGTCTCTCAGATTATTTGAAAATAAAATGTGGAGTTACAAAGCAAAGTTACAATAATGCTAACTTTTAGATTAATATGTTTTAAATGTATTAATCTCTTAAATTGTATAGAAAACAAAAGTGGAGTTACAAACCATTAGCTGATGAATTTGTAAAACCACTAGCTTTTATAAGTGCCTCTGTATTTACCTTTATTAATATCTTTATTTCTTCATGTGGCTATGAGTTACAGCCACAGGTCTAGTGTAATGAACTAACTAAGCTTTTGCTTATCTGAAAATGTCTTAATTTCTCCCTCACTTTTAAAGGACAGTTTTGCCAAATATAGGATTCTTGGACAACAGTTTTGCTTTTTTTACTTTTAACATTTTGAATATATTGAACCACTGCCTTCTGGCCTTAAAGTTTTGATGAAAATCTGCTGATGATCTCATTGAGTATCTCTTGCATGTGATGAATTGCTTTTCTCTTTCTGATTTCAAGATTCTTTCTTTGTCTTTGTCTTTCAAAGTTTGATTATAGTGTGTTTTGTGTGAGTCTCTGTCAGTTCATTTTCTTGGAGTTTGTTAAGCTTCTTGGACGTTTATATTTACATCTTTTCTCAGATTTGTAAAGTTTTCCACCATTATTTCTTTAAATATACTCTCTGCTCATTTCTCTCTCTCTCTCTTTTCCTTCTGGAATTCTCACATTGTATTTGTTGGTCTGCTTGATAGTGTCCTATAAGTACCTTAGGCTCTATTGACTTTTCTTCAATTTTTTTTTCCTTCTGTTCTTCAGACTTCATAAGTTTCATTTTCTTTTCTCAGATTCACTAGTTCTTTCTTTCGTCTGTCAAATCTGCTTTTGAATCCCTCCAGTGAATTTTTTGTTTCAATTATTGTTCTTCTTAACTCCAGAATTTCTTTTCTCTCCTTAGGTTTTCTGTATCTTTATTTATATTTCCATTTTGTTCATGCATAGTTTTCTTTTCTTTTTTCTTTTTTTTGAGACGGAGTCTCGCTCTGTCGCCCAGGCTGGAGTGCAGTGGCTGGATCTCAGCTCACTGCAAGCTCCGCCTCCC
>NW_016868180.1:0-1841 GCF_001698545.2 Rhinopithecus bieti | reverse complement strand
ACAAATGGGAAAATAAGCTATGCTGCATTTAACTAATATACACAGCTTTTACTTTACATGTATTTTTAAAATGGTTAGAAACTAAAAGCGTATTAACTTAGAATGTTTTGAGTACATAAAAAATGTTTACTCTAGAGTATCTCCAACAGTAAATGAAAACAAGAAATTTAAAAGTCTTTTTTAAATTTTGCGTTTAAATAATCATTTACTCTCAAATTTTATGTTCAGGAGTATGTAACCTTAAGGCAATTAATATATTGCCTTTGGGGACTGTATTAGTCTGTTCTCACACTGCTATAAAAACCTACCTGAGACTGGGTAGTTTATAAAGGAAAAAGGTTTAATTCACTCACAATTCCACAGGCTGTGCAGGAGGCATGACTGGGAAAGCCGGAGGAAACTTATAATCATGGCAGAAGATCAAAGGGGAAGCAAGCATGTCTTCACATGTAACAGGAGAGAGAGTGAAAGCGGAAGTGCTACACACTTTTAAACAACCAAATCTCATGAGAATTCACTCACTGTCATGGGAACAGCAAGGGGGAACTCTGCCTGCCCCCCTCTCCCTCGTGAACCAATCACCTCCCATCGGGTCCCTCCCCCAACCCTGGGGATTACAATTCAATATGAGATTTGGGTGGGGACAGAGAGCCAAACCAAACCATATCAGGGACTTTTTATTATTCAAATTAGCAGTTAAAAAACAATTGATATACATACTAATTATTCTCTTTATGAAGACAGAAAATGTTTTTTATACTTCTTTCTACAAAGGAATATTTAGATACCTTATATATGCATATCATTGCAGTTCAAAATGTATCAGTTTATTGATGAGATAAGTTAATTCAATTTTACCTTGAAAAGAATAGGTGTGACATTTAGAGAGACTTTTTGACATTTGTTTTATATCAACTTCTAACAGTCAAAAAATAGTCTATTTCTGAAACTCAAGTTTGAACTGAAAAGGCACATTTCATTTCAGCCTCTTATGATACCATATTATAATTTGTGTATTGTATTTACAACAAAACAAAATACTGTTGAAAAACATTTATTTTCTCTTCATCTCACTTTCAAGTCTTCAAATCTTGATTATAGTTTAAAGAGTTAAAGATTCTTTTTGTTTGTTCATTTGTTTTCAACTTACTCTTTAAATCTGAGGTGGTCTATGGGTAAATTTCAGTGTAAGGCTAACCTAGTAATATAACTTAAAAGGCCATTTCATAAAGAAGAACATCAAAAAACGTTTTGAGATTTACCTATTGTTAAAATACCTTCCTTGCAGGATTACTGTGATAACTAATTAATATATCTTAAATAAGAAATATGATACAATGTATGTTTCGTGACAAATTTTGACACTCACACATATACACACTTGTGTTGAATATCTATATACGAAGAAACAGGTACAACTCAAGCTGAAGCAGTCTTCAGCAATTTATCTTTACCTCTTATTTTGAATTTTCTACCAGAAAAGGCAAAAATGAAAATTAAAGGTTATGTAACTTCAATTGCATCCGAAGGAAAAAAAAAGCTGAGAAGTTGCAACACATGATTAAGATTAGCAGATTTTATTCAGGTCAAGAATTCTGAATTAATTAGCAGTGGAAATCCTTCTTATATAAGGTGAATTGAAAGACAATGCAAAGTATATAATTGATTTCTAAAAATTAGCAACAAAACCCAAAAGAATCTTATTTTATACTTTTTTCCTACATAGATCCTTTGTGAAAAATATTCCAGTATATTGAAGAAGAAAATGAGAACATGGGTATAAGTGTTAGATTCAATTAGCCCTATTATTGCCTGTTGCCAACTAACAATGATCCATTTAA
>NW_016868179.1:0-1841 GCF_001698545.2 Rhinopithecus bieti | reverse complement strand
TTCTTTTCCTGCTTACAAGGAGTCTTAAGGCTGATAATAAAAAGAAGGTAACATGGGTATTAGCAACCACTGCATTAGCTTATTTCATTTACTTCTTATGCCCACTCAGAGGGGGAATGGGATGATAATTTAGGCATCTTCTTAGGCAGCATGAATGACCAGGACAAAGTGTAATAATGGATGGGCACAATGCCTAGAACGATTGTATCAAATGACTCCACTGCTTACAGAGGGAAATCTTTGCTTTCTTGAAACAAAAGACAGGGCTAAACTCTGAAAAGAATAAGATACTGAAACCCATCAGGAAGTTACCCCACCCCAAAATGTCAACATATGTAGCTCTGCTGATGGCTAAACTGATGGTAGCAGCGCTTACTTTCCTGATACATTATTCTTTGTTGGAATGCCATTGTGTTTGACTGTGGTAACCGCAACAGCTGTAGCTCCCATGTATTGAGATATGGGAGGCACAGATATGCTCCATCTGCCAGGTACAGATATGCTCCATCATTTAATTTTCTGAGCAATCCTGTGAAGTAGGTATATTCCCCATTATATAGATAAGGAAAATGAGGCTTAGAAGTGGCATAATTTGCCTAAGTTGCTGGGAAAGATCAGAACTGGAAATCAAACCCAGCTCTATCTGAGTCCAAGCATATGCAGACCTCAGAAGTTAGGTCTTAAATAGGCACAGCTTCAAGGCTTGCTCCCCACTCTAGCCATGTTTTCTACCACCCTTTTCCAAACTTTACACTGAAGACATACCAAACTTCTTTTAGTTTCTGCAACATCCTATGAGAACTTTTTTTCTCTTTTCTTGCCCTCTTTACTTTCAATCCTCCCTTACCTGGCTCACACTTTCAGGCCTCAGCTAAAATGCCACTTCAGGAAATGTATTTCCTGACAGCCTACCACCATCCCCACATATTGTTGGGTGGCCTTGCTAAGTGCTCCCAGAGCTACTTGGCATTCCCCCATATTGGCATGGGTTACATGGCATAATTACGTCTTAGATCATTGTCTGTGTCCTGCATTAGACAGTGTCATAGTCCATTCAGATGGCTATAATAAAATATCATAAGCCGAGTAGCTTGTAAACAACATAAATTCAATTCCCCTAGTTCTGGAAGCTGGAAAGTCCAAAGTTAAGGTGCTGGTAAACTTGGAGTCTGGTGAGGGCCTGTGTTCAGGCTCATAGACAGTGCCTTCTAGCTGTACCTCACATGATGGAAGGGATGAGGGTCTGTCTGGAGCCTACTATATAATAGCACTAATTCCATTCGTGAGAGCTCTGCCCTCATGACCTAGTCACCTCCCAAAGGCCCCAGCTCCTAAAACCATCACCTTGGGGATTAGGATTTCAACATATGAATTTTGAGAGGCACAGATAGACTTTAAGTACTTTGAGGACTAGATCTAAGTCTGTCTGAATTACTGTTGAAACTTCAATGCCTAGAAACTAACATAAGTTCAATAAATAGTAGTAGGGAGAATAAATAAATGCATAAATTAATCAGTGGTAACTGATGGAGTATGAATGCTTTGCAGTAGAAGAGTGATAATTTCCCATCTATTTTTCCATACCAAAGACAAATTCTATCTTCTCCATCGTTCTACATTCAGATTACTCCTACCTATTTACAAACATTATCAGTTGGTGATCTGGAAGAAAGTGTTTTATGCTGTTAGAATAACAGTCCTTGTTCACCTCAGCAACACCTTTCATTAAAAAAAAAAAAGTTTGCTCTCTGATTTCTCTTTTAGCTTTGAGGAACTTGGATACAACTTTCAAATATTTAGTTTTAAATGTTAAGCTACAGCTAAACCTAGAAAAGTTACAG
>NW_016868178.1:0-332 GCF_001698545.2 Rhinopithecus bieti | reverse complement strand
ATTGCTCAGGCTGGTCTCAAACTCCTGGGCTCAAGCAATTCTCCCACCTCAGCTTCCCAAAGTGCTGGGATTACAGGCATGAGCCACTGTGCACCACCACACCTGGCTAATTTTCTGTGTTTTTAGTAGAGATGGGGTTTCACCATGTTGGCCAGGCTGGTCTCGAGCTCCTGATCTCAAGTGATCCTCCCACCTCTGCCTCCCAAAGTGCTGGGATTACAGGCATGAGCCACCTCGCCTGGCCTAATTTAAAAATTTTTTGTATAGATGGGGTCTCGCCATGTTGCCTAGGCAGCTCTCAAATTCCTAGGCTCAAGCAATGCCCCATCTCA
>NW_016868177.1:0-709 GCF_001698545.2 Rhinopithecus bieti | reverse complement strand
CCCTTCCCTTCCCTTCCTCCTTACCTCCCTCCCTTCCTTCCTTTCTTCCTTCCATTTTTTAGAAGGAGTCTCGCTATGTCACCCAGGCTAGAGTGCAGCAGTGGTGTGATCTCGGCTCACTGCAACCCCCACCTCCTAGGTTCAAGCAATTCTCCTGCCTCAGCCTCCCAAATAGCTGGGATTATTATTATTATACAGGCACATGCCACCACGCCTAATTTTTTATTTTTTAGTAGAGACGGGTTTTCACCATGTTGGCCAGGCTGGTCTCAAACTCCTGACCTCAAGTGATCCGCCCCCCCTTGGCCTCCCAAAGTGCTAGGATTACAGGCGTGAGCTACCATGCCCAGCCCCTTGCTTGCTTGCTTGCTTTTCTTCTTCTTTCTTTCCCTTATCAATATTATTTTTTTGAGACAGGTTGGAGTACAGTGGCATGATCTCAAATCACTGCAAACTCCGCCTCCCTGGCTCAAGTGATCCTCCCACGTCAGCCTCCAGAGTAGTTGGGACTACAGGTATCCGCCACCACACCTGGCTAATTTTTGCATTTTTTTTTTAGAGATAGGTTTTCACCATGTTGCCCAGGCTGGTCTCAAAATCCTGGACTCAAGCAACCCACCCTTCTCAGCCTCCCAAAGTGTTGGGATTACAGGCGTGAGCCACCACACTCTGACTTTTCTTTCTCTCTCTTTCTTTCTTTCTTTCTTTC
>NW_016868176.1:0-1427 GCF_001698545.2 Rhinopithecus bieti | reverse complement strand
CAGCGTAATCGGCTGAAGCCACTTCGCAGATGGCATGCCCTTCACCGGTTTCCACACGGCACACAACCAGTCGAGCGTTGAAGCCCATCTGGCGCAGCTTGTCCATGCTCACCAGTGCGAACTCTTCGCAGTCACCAGTAAACTTGGCAACGCCGGAGCGACCGATGTTCTTCAGGGTGGAGGAGTCTTCCCAGTGCTCGACCATCCCGTGCTTTTCTTGATCGGTGATGTAGTTGAACTTCTCGCGAATCTCGCGATGCAGATCCGACAGTTGCATGAACTGTCCACGCTCGAAACCGGCCATTAGCATGCCCCTCCACGCTTGCGAAGATCCTTACAACCCGGCGGGGGCTGTACGGCGCCGTCGGTACTCAGCGGCGCATGGCCGCGTTTCTCAACCGTACTGGTGCAGGCAGTGAGCCCGCCCAGACAAAGCGTCATCAACGACGCCAGCAAAAACTTCTTCATGGCCCTGCTCCAGCATTGAGGTATCTATACCATGGCGTAATTGCTTACACCTGCCGTGAATGCTGTGTCTACGTCTGGGATAACCCCCGTGAAAAACCAACCAATGAAGTATCCGCGCTTTCTGGTCATCGAGGGCCCGGACGGCAGCGGTAAGACCACCCAGCTGGAAATGCTGCGTCAGTTCCTGATTCGCATGGGTCAGAAGGTGGTCATCGCTCGTGAACCGGGCGGTACGAAGATCGGTGAAGGCGTGCGTACGTTGTTCAAGGAGAACTTCGGCGACACCCATCCGATGACCGAAGCGCTGCTGATGCTGGCTGCTCGCAACCAACTGTACTGCGAAGTGATCTACCCGGCCCTGCAGCGTGGTGAGTGGGTCATCACCGATCGTCATCATCCTTCGATGTACGCCTACCAAGGCGCGGGTCATCAACTGGGCTTTGGTGTGCTGAACGATCTGCGCCGCGGTATGGGCGACATGGACATCGCTGCCCACGGCACCGTGATCCTGAGCGTACCGGCTGAAGAGCGCGAGCGTCGCATGGATGAACGCGGTGGTCGCGATGCGATCGACGATGCCGACCTGGAATTCCGTCGTCGCGTGGCTGAGGCCTACCATGAAATCGTCCACGGTAACTGGCACCTGATGTTGGGTGTGCTGCACGACGTCAATGGACTGGGCGAGGCTCAGGAAGTCCATGAGCGTATCCTCGATGCGTTCTACCTGGACCTCAAGCACCTCGAGGCCGAAGTGGCATGAGTGAGTACTCCAACTCCGATACCTTGGGTGCGCTCCTACAACAGCTTCGTTCTCCGGAAAACAACCTGCAGTACCTGAAGCAGCAGATGTACATCCTAGCTCAAGTCTTGTTCCTGCAAGGGGAGAAGGAAGAGGGCCTGGAACGCGCTGCAATGGGCGGGATGTTCTTCTGCATGGAACGTATGCGCGAGCTTTGGAA
>NW_016868175.1:0-1623 GCF_001698545.2 Rhinopithecus bieti | reverse complement strand
TTTGAGGCAGAAATTTTGATTTTTTATTTGAAAACCATTTCTAATGTAATCATTAAGTGCTATAATTTTTATTTCAATTTTGACATATTTCAACATGCTATATTTTAATTTCATTTGATTCTCTGTGTTTTCTGCACTCCTCTTTATTCATAGATTATAGGCTTGTATTATTTAATTTCCATGTGTCTAAAGACTTTTCTGTTGTCTTTCCTTTATCAATGTTATTGGTTGATTCTATTACTTTCCGTATAATTTCAGTTATTTTAAGTTTGTTGAGATTTGTTTTGTGACCCAGAGCATGGTCTATCTTGGTGAGTTTTCTACAGACACTTAAAAATAATGTATTTTGCTGCTGTATGGAGCATTCTATATGTCAATTATGTACTGTTGGTTGATCTTGTTTGGTACTTCTATATCCTTGCTGATTCTCTGCTTAGTAACCATATCAGTTTCTGAGAGAAGGTAGTGCAGTTTCCCCCGTATAATTGTGGATTTGTATTTCTTCTTTTATTTCTATTAGTTTCATTTCTTACATTTTGAGGCTCTTGTTTGGTGTATACACATGTGGGATCATTATGTCTTTATGGTAGATTGATTATTTTACTTTTATGAAATGCCCTCTTTGTCTCTAGTAATTTTGTTTGTCCTGACATCTACTTTGTCAGATATCAGTATAGCTGCTTCTGCCTTCTTTTGGTTAATGTTTGCATTGTATGTCTTTTTTCATCCGTGTTAGTTTCCTAGAGCTGCCATAACTAAATACCACAGATTGAGTGACTTTAAACAACAAAACTTACACTCTCATACATATAGACATATTTTACAATTCTAAAATCAAGATGTTAGTAGGGTTGTGCTCTTTATGAAAGTTCTAGGAAAGAGCTCTTACTTGCCTCTTTTAGATTCTGGTGGTTGCTGGCAATCCTCGGTGTTCCCTGGATTGTAGATATATCACTCCAATCTCTGCTTCACCTCACATGGCATCCTCCTCTGTGTGCCTGTGTCTAAACTTCCTTCTATTTGTGAGAACACCAGTCATTGGATTAAGGTTCACCCTAATCAAGTATGACTGCACCTTGACTTGATTACTGAAGGGGTGGCCTACCCCTCCACACCTGTGGGTGTTTCTCGTTAGGTGGAACAAGAGACTTGAGAAAAGAAATGAGACACAGAGACAAAGTATAGAGAAAGAAAAAGTGGGCCCAGGGGACCTGCGCTCAGCATACGGAGGACCCATGCCGACCCACGCCGGCATCAGTCTCTGAGTTCCCTTAGTATTCTTTGATAATTATCTTTACCATCTTAAAGATAAGGGAGTGGCAGGACAATAGGATCATTGTAGGGAGAAAATTAGCAGTAAGACATATGGATAAAGATCTCTGTGACATGAATAAGTTCAAAGGAAAATGCTGTGCCTTGATATGCATATGCAAACATCTCCGTAAACCTTTTAGCAGCATTGTTCCAGCAAGTCCCACCTTTTGCCCTAAGGCGCTTTTCTCCTATCTCAGTAAACAGAGCATACAATAAGGTCTCACACCGAGATGTTCCATTGCCCAGGGAGGGGCAGGAGACAGATGCTTTTCTCTATCTTAAATGTCAACATCCGCCAAAAGGCCTTCT
>NW_016868174.1:0-708 GCF_001698545.2 Rhinopithecus bieti | reverse complement strand
TCCCTTCCTTCCTTCCTTCCTTCCTTCCTTCCTTCCTTCCTTCCTTCCTTCCTTCTTTCCTTCCTTCCTACTGTCCTTCCCTTCCTTTTTTCTTCTTTCCTTTTTTTTATTTCAAAAGAGCTGTCTTCAAGTCCAGAAATTCTTTCTTCTGCTTGTTCTAGTCTGATGCTGAAGCCCTTGGCTGTATTTTTATTTCATTCACTGAATTCATTAGCTCTAAGATTTCTGTTTGTTTTAAATATCCATCTCATTTTAAATGTATATATATGTATATTCATGGATCTGCATGATAAACAGAGAGAAATACTCTATATTTAGCAATCAATGGGTACTGTATTTGAGAGAGTTTCCAGGGGATTTAAGACATTTGATAAAGTATCCCCACCCTAGATACTTTACATATGGACATGATATTATCTATACATTTAATTTGTATTATTAATATGTACCATTTCAAATAAAATAGCTAAAGGTAAATTTTAGCATAATTCATCCCTCCTTGAAATGACAAATTCCTTATTAACATAGTTTCACTATAATACTGAAAACTCAGTATTACAACATTGCCAGTTTGCTACTGTATATAAAAAAAATCTGTGCTCATTCTTAGAAAGTCAGGTGTGTGTTTGTTAAGATATCAGAGAATGACTATAATGAGAATAGAAGTAAAACTCTTATTAGGTGAGATTACATATATTATTTTATTTT
>NW_016868173.1:0-522 GCF_001698545.2 Rhinopithecus bieti | reverse complement strand
CTGGTATTTTCTCTGTAAACAGTCTAATGGGCTTTCTTTTGCAAACTAGTTCAAGTTTTTGTTGCATGTTTGAAATAGCAGCCAATACTAAAACCTGGATGTGTTTTCTGTCCTAGTGTCCTCATGGCTCTTGATAGAAAAGCAAGTGTTTGGAAATGTTGTTAATTTGGAAGGTGAAATTAGCTTCCTTTGGTTTCTGACTGCTGATGGACAACAAGGGTAGCACTATTAACAGTTCATTTTCAAGGGATCCTTGTCAAAATTTCAGGTCAAGTTAAATACCATAGAGCCAATTTTACACAATTAAAAGGACATGTTCTGGAAACCTTCCCTGAACCCTATTGACATCACTCCTCCAACAATGTGCTGTGCTGTATCTCACCTCCGAGGATTTCAGCATCCCCGTCCCTCCACATGGAATATCCTTTCCACATGACCTTTGCCTGGCCAACTCTGGAAGGACTGAGGATTGTAAGAAAAGGAAAAGGTTTGGGAGTGATACAGAAAGGAAGGTCTTGGAGT
>NW_016868172.1:0-709 GCF_001698545.2 Rhinopithecus bieti | reverse complement strand
ACGATTTATTCAGGTATTCAGGTAAAAAATATGATCTCACATTGAAGCATGGGAATTTATAAAGATATACAGAATAATCAAATGGTAAATATCTGGTTAACTTAAGTAAATATTTACAAAGCAATAATAATAATATTAGTGTGCTGTTGGGCTTAAAATATATGGAGAATTAAAATACTTCATAACAACAACATAAAAGATTTACAGTGTATAAATAGTGTTCAATATTGTAATGCATTTACTTGCGAAGTGGTAAAATTAGTAAATTACACTGTAACATGTCAAAGAAATATGTCACTAAATATACAGTAACAGAAAGTAAAAATAAGTTAAAGGGTAAAAGATGGAATAATTAAAACAATTCTGAAGAATGAATGAAGAAATGTAAAATAAATAAAATTGACAAATGCAAAAATTGGATCTTTATCAAGATTAATCAAATTTATTAATCACTAATGTGAAAGATGAAAAAAATATAGAGAGGGAGAAGGTGAAAATTACCCAAATTGCTCATTACATCAGAGAAATGAAAACTGGGAGACCACTATAGATCCTATGGACAAGGGGATAGGAGGATATTATAAACATCTTTGTTACAAGAAGATTTAAATATTTGGATAAAATGCACAAACTCCTTAAAATGTCACTTATGAAAAGTGACACAGAACAAATAGAAAATATTGATATTCTTATTTCAAGTAAATATATT
>NW_016868171.1:5644-7121 GCF_001698545.2 Rhinopithecus bieti | reverse complement strand
AAAATAATAATAATAGCATTCCCCTTCACTGTGTTTTGAGTATCCTGATTAGGCCATAAACTGTATGGTCATTCCTATCTATGCTCCACCTCTGAAATAGGGAATCCTTCCTTTCTTTCCCTGGATCGGAGCAAAGATAAAGAACTTAGATTCCAAACTTCAGTGCCAATACTTCTACAAACTGGCTGGGTGACCCTGGATAAGTCACTCCATTTCTATTAAAGATGACCAGCAGAGGCCAGGCGCGGTGGCTCACACCTGTAATCCCAGCACTTTGGGGGGCTGAGGCGGGCAGATCACCTGAGGTCAGGAGCTCAAGACCAGCCTGGCTAACATGGTGAAACCGCATCTCTACTAAAAACACAAAAATTAGCTGGGTGTCGTAGCAGGCACCTGTAATCCCAGCTACTCGGGAGGCTGAGGCAGGAGAATTGCTTGAACCCGGGAGGCGGAGGTTGCAGTGAGCCTGGGGGATGAGAGTGAGACGTCTCCAAAAAAAAACAAAAAAAGGATCAGCAGGTTGGTTGAATTTGGCCTTTCTGCCTCTAATTCTATAAATAAGTTAGTAAAGTCACAGGGCAGGGGCTTCCTAGGAGTAGAGGTACCAGATAATGACCACACAACCATTTTTAAATGCAAGGAACACAAACAGGCTGATTGAAACCTGATCTCCTGCCGCCTGGGAGCTGGGAATCCCTCAACCTATTACTTCCTTCCATTTCCTCCTGGCTTTTAAATTAAATCTTATTCCACAGTGTCATTCTACACTTTATTTATTTATTTACACGCTGCCCTGTTCCAGAAAGGATTTAACTCGGCTTATTCTATAGTTAGCCACAAGTAGACTCCTTAATTTAAAAAGGAGTGAGACAGATCGGGGAGAGACAGACCCACTGGCCTACCCGAAGCACATCCACATCTCACTCTATCAGCCCCAAGCTAGTCCAGGTGACCAGCTTTGAGGGCAAAATACCCACCTGTCCCCGAAAGGCACTAGTTAGCACATCCTGGCTCCACAGGCCCCCAGATCGCTACCTCCTCGGCTGCTGCCTTTTCTCTTTTAACCACCAAGTAGAAAAATGGCCTAATGGAGTACTTCTTCCTGAAAGCAGGACTTGCATTTTAGTGGTGCCAAGGCTCCCTGGGTGACCTTAGATTTTGGATTTGAACAGGCCTTGACTTGAAAGATCTTTTGCGCTTTGTGGTTCCTGTCTTCTCATCTGTGAGATGAGAGCCATGTCCACCTTTAAGTCACACAGATTAACAAGTACATCTGCAGAAGTACCTTGGAAAAGATGTACAGGAGGCTGTGACCTCTGGACTCCAGCTGACTGTTTGAAGCTGGAGCCCGTCACAGCTCAGCCCAACCCACCCACCCTCCAGACTAGGTCAGACCATCAAAAGCAATGGAAGCTTGGCACTGATTATCTAGCTATATATAAAAAAAAAAAAAAAAAAAAAAAAAAAAAAAAAAAAA
>NW_016868171.1:0-1181 GCF_001698545.2 Rhinopithecus bieti | reverse complement strand
AAAAAAAAAAAAAAAAAAAAAAAATTGAAAGCTTTTTAATATTCTTTTGAAATTATTTGGCTTCAAGGAAGCTCACATTTATGATTCCTTTGATTTCTTGGCAATCATTGCATACTTGGGGATATTTGTGATTTGAGAAAATCTAATTTCCAAATGTAATTCGATTGCTTATGAATACTAAATTTAATGATTAATGCAGTTGTCATGATGTCATATTTCTAGATGCTTATTTAAATATTTATTCATTCCAACTTTGTAGTTTTCTCTTTGCATTGTGGAACTTTTTTCCCTTTATCCCTGTCCCTGACCTTTTCATAGCCCCGAGAAGCTCATGAGCCACCAGCATTATTTCCATGGCGCTAATGAAGAAAGTGGCCCTATGATGCATTCTCCTTACAGCTGGCTGAATGATCTTCACTTGTAAACCAGATCATGTCATTACTCTGCTTAAAACCTTCAAAGGCTTATCCTACTTAGAATGAAATCTAAGATCTTTCCTATGGCTTAGGCTGCCCTGCATGGTAGCCTCAGCTGACCTCTCAGGCCTCATCTGCCATTCTTCTTGTCACTGCTCTCAAGCCCAGCTGGCTTTATTCCCCTTCTTTCAACACACCCAGCTTATTTCTGCCGCAGGGCTTTGCACTTGCCGTTCCCTCTGCCTGGAATGTGCTTCCTCTGGATAATTGCACGGCTGTCGCATTCTCTTCGCTTGTGGTTCAGCTCAAATGTCCTCTGAAAGAAGACTTCCCAAAGTACCCTATTTAAAGTACCCTTTCTTGGCCAGGCGCGGTGGCTCATGCTTGTAATCCCAGCACTTTGGGAGGCCAAGGCGGGCAGATCACGAGGTCAGGAGATCGAGACCATCCTGGCTAACATGGTGAAACCCCATCTCTACTAAAATACAAAAAATTGGCCGGGCGCGGTGGCTCACGCCTGTAATCCCAGCACTTTGGGAGGCCGAGGAGGGCGGATCACGAGGTCAGGAGATCGAGACCATCCTGGTGAACATGGTGAAACCCCGTCTCTACTAAAATACAAAAAAATTAGCTGGGTGTGTTGGCGTGCGCCTGTAGTCCCAGCTACTTCAGAGGCTGAGGCAGGGGAATTGCTTGAACCTGGGAGGTAGAGGTTGCAATGAGCTGAGATTGTGCCACTGCACTCCAGCCTGGTGACAAAGGAAG
>NW_016868170.1:0-515 GCF_001698545.2 Rhinopithecus bieti | reverse complement strand
TTGCTGTTTTCTCTGGAAACAGTCTAACGGGCTTTTCTTGCAAACTAATTCAAGTTTTGTAGCATGTCTGCATAACAGCCAATCTAAAAAAACTGGATGTGTTTTCTGTCCTAGTGCCCTCATGGCTGTTGGTGGAAAAGGGAGTGTTTGGGAGTGTTTTTAATTTGGAAGGTGAAGTTATTCTCCTTGAGTTCCTGACTGACAACGATGGGAGCGCTATTAACAGGTTGTTAGCAAGGCATCCTTGCGTCAAAATTTCAGGTCAAGTTAAATACCATACAGACAATTTTACATAATTAAAAGGGCATGTTCTGGAAACCTTCCCTGAACCGTATTGACGTCATTCCTCTAAGAATGTACTGTGCTCTCTCTCAGCTCTGAGGCTTTCAACATCCTTGTCCCTCCACATGGAATGTCCTTCCCACCCGCCCATTGCCTAGCCAACTCTGGAAGGACTGAAGGATCATAAGAGAAAGAAAAGGTTTGGGGTGATACAGAAGGTAAGGTCTTAGATA
>NW_016868169.1:0-709 GCF_001698545.2 Rhinopithecus bieti | reverse complement strand
GAAGTTGGGCTTTCTTACTGCCCATAAGAAAAGATTCAGATTGCAGCTTCAGGGTCTCCATCTTGTAACATATCCCACTGCAGCTGCAGGTAATACCTGGCCTTTGTTGTGTCACTCTATAGGGTCAGGGGCTTGAAGAATTAGGGCAATGCTGATATTCAGACTGCCAGATCACTGCGAGTAGTAAAGTCTTTTGTCTCTGACACAGTAGTCTCCTATATTCTGTCAGCATCTGTAAAACTTTAGCAGTTTAATTTATTAGGTTGCAAGTAGGGTAAAATCACAGACCCTTCAGAGTTCTTGACACAATTTCACTTTAAACTTTCCTTACTTGGTTGTCAACTCTGTTTCACAAGCAGAAAAGCCTAAATTTATTTTGGAAATAGACTGTGCAATACTATTTAATTTGGTCAGTTTAGCCAAAATGAGACCTAGTAAATTCATGTTCAATAATTTTTATTTGACTTACTACTTTGATATTACTTTGCAAAATAAACATTTTACCTAGAAAATATTAGTTAATAAAGATGTATATAGTTAATACAAAACATTAAAGATTAAAATGCACAAGGAATATAGTAAAATTATCCATTGATTTCAAATTGTTCAATCTTTTTTTAGACTACTAGATTAATTTCTTAATTGTGTAATTTAAACATCAAATCCATATATTTTTCTAAAGATTAAGGATATACATTCTACCCTAAAA
>NW_016868168.1:6635-7901 GCF_001698545.2 Rhinopithecus bieti | reverse complement strand
TTCCTATTTAACAGCTCTAATAAGGTACATAATGTACACACCAGAAACTTCACCCATTGAAAGTGTACAATTCAATGACTTATAGTATATTTATAGAGTTATGCAAGCGTCACCAAAATCTAGACTTAAAACATTTTCATCACTCCCTAAAATTCCTTCCAACTCATTTGCAGTCAATCTTTGTCCCCATCCCAAGCCCAGGAAAACTCTTACGGTTTCTGCCTCTATAGTGGTGCCTTTTCTGGCAATTCACTAAAATGGGATCATATAATATGTGGTGTCTAGGTTTGGCTTCTTTTAATTAACATAACATTTTTAAAGGTTCAACCAGGCTTTAGAATATACCAGTACTTTATAGCTTTGAATTGAATAATAGAATTCCATTGTATAAAATTAATGTTTATTTTTATCTATTCACCATTTGGTGGACATTTAGGTTGTTTCCACTGTTCGGCTATTATTAATACTGTCGTAAACTTTCACTCACAAGTAATCATGTGGACATCAACTGTTTTACGAGGTACTGTAGCAAGTCGATGTTTTATTTTGTAAGACTCTTAACTGTTTTACAAAGTGGCTATAAAATACAGTTTTAACAACAGTATATGAAGGTTCCAATTTGTCCAAAACTTCAAAAACAGTTATTGTGCTATTTTGTATTTTAGCTACTCTGGTGGGTATAAAGTGATACCTTATTGTGGTTTTAAATTGCATTTGCTCAATAACTTAAGCATGTTTCTTAAGCATATTTTATGTATCTTCTTTGGTGAAATGCCTATTCAAATCTTTTGCCCATTTATTATTGGGTTTTTGTCTTATTATTGAGTTGTAAGAGTTCTTTACAGATTTTTTAGGATATACACTATTTGCAAGTATTTTCTTCTATATCTGTAGATTGTATTTTTATTTTTTTAATGATATATTTTGAAGTGAAAAGTTTTAAATTTTGATGAAATACAATTTACTTGTTGTCATTTTTAGGTACAGTTGTTCCAGCACCATTTGTTGAAAATACAATCTTTTCTCTCATTAAATTGCCTTCCTTTTTATTAAAAATTAATTGAACATAAATTTAAGTATTTATTTTTGCACTCTCAATTCTACGGTAAGCAGAGTCCCATTTCAATTTTCTGCATATGGCTAGCCAGTTATCCTAGCACATAGGCAGGGACAAAGACTTCATGATGAAGGTGCTAAAAGCAATTGGAACAAAAGCAAAAATTGACAAATGGGACTAATTAAACTAAAGAGTTTTTGCACAGCAAA
>NW_016868168.1:0-5705 GCF_001698545.2 Rhinopithecus bieti | reverse complement strand
AAAAAAAAAAAAAAAAAATGTAAATTCCATCTCAAGATCCTAAAAAACAGAGATGAAATAAACTCAAAGCAAGCAGAAGGAAGGAAAAACCAAAAATAAGAGCAGAAATCAATGAAACTGAAGATAGAAAAATAATAAAGAAAATTAAATAAAACAAAGGGATGGTTTTGGACAAAGGTCAATTAAATTGACAAACTTCTAGGAAGTCTGCAGAAAAAAAAGAGATTGGAAGACTCAACATATAAAGATGTCAATTCTCCTCAAATAGAGTATACAACATTCTTGAAATGAAAAAAATTATTATAGGCCAGGCATGGTGGCTTACACCTGTAATCTCAGCACTTTGGGAGGTGGGTGGATCACCTGAGGTCAGGAATTCAAAACCAGCCTGACCAACATGGTGAAAACCCATCTCTGCTAAAAATACAACAATTAGCCAGATATGGTGGCACATACCTGTAATTCCAGCTACTGGGGAGGCTGAGGCAGGAGAATCACTTGAACCCAGGAGGCGGAGGTTGCAGTGAGCTGAGATTGTGCCATTGCACTCTAACCTGGGCAACAGAGTGAGACTATGTTTCAAAAAAAAGAAAAAGCTATTATAGTAGTTCTAGGGGCTAAAGACTAGGTGATGATAGGAGAGAAGTAGGTGTGTTTATATAAGGGCAACAGGAGAGATCCCTGTGGGAATGGAAATATTTTGTTTTCCAATTTAATTAAACAAATTTCTAAGTTGGAATGGTTTATTCCAATCTCAATATCAGAGTGGAAGAAACTGTGAACCAGAAGAGTCATGTGGTTTGACCAAATGTAATAACTTTGTTACAGAGTTATGACAGGAGTCTACAAGAGTCTACAATGCCCAACTCACACTTTCCACCAAAGTATTAAGTTGAACTATATGAAATTACCAATGTTGAACCATTGTTACCTATTAAAAAGGTAGGTTCAACTGAGTATATAATCTTCCATTGAGGAAAGGACTTCAAAAACTGTTATATTTTCCTAATAAGCATTTATTTAGCTTCTACTACATACTTAATTAAATATTTAATGTGTAACTCTAAGGAATGTGTCATTTAATTCTCCTTTGATATATGGTTATTAGCATTGTTCCTAGGACTTGGACTCCCTCAGGTACTTCCTAAAATCTTATTTCTTCTATCCCAGACTGAGGCCATCCCATATTTCTTGTGCTCTATGAAGTTTACAGATTGGATGTCACTAGATGGATTCTCAAAGCACCATGGAAAAAAGCTGGAGGACCAGCACTTGATGGAGGCTCATCCAGAGGCTTTGCCTCTGTTTTAATCCCAAAGATTCCTCTCACAGAACCACCGTTAGTTAGGAGATAAAAATTTCTAAATAGGTATAGGCTATCCTCAGGGCTTCCAAGAGACTTCCAGGCTGGAAATGATTTCTAGTCCTACTATTGGTTTCAGAACAGAATTGAATCTAAGTGGCCAGGGATGGGTGGATGTGAGGATGGAGACTCCAATATCAAGCTGTATTCCCAGAAATCTTTCTCATTGAGGGTCACCTAGGATATTTAGCCCAGGGCCTCTCTATCTGGCCAGGTCCCAATGGCATCACCCTGCTCCCTCGTCACACTGGGAGCACACTTCTACCCACCCTGCTTTAGTTTTGTCTTTTCAGGGCCCTACTTAGCAATTGCCTTCTTTGGGACCATAATAGATACCAGATTAGAGCAGACAACCTGCGTATTTGTCCTAACTCTGTCTGTGAGCAACAGTGTGACCTTAAGCACCAACTTCATTTCCCCTAACTTTGCTTGCCTGACTTACAAAACAATGAAAATACTTATATATCAATCTAAAGAAATAATGCAATCTTTTCCAAACCATAGTATGTGTATTACTTATAATAAATGAGATGATTTATATGGTTTATGATCAATATCTTTGTCTTGACTACTTTTATCTTCTTTTTAAGAGAAGCAAATGGTTTTTATTTCTATAATGTTTCCTTTAAAAAAGTATATGCTTTCTAAGATCTAAATCGATTTAAATAAAAATATTAATATAAATTACAAAGAGTACATGGATATGACAAAACAACTTGTAAAAGAAGTTGATGTATTGGAAACACTGAATTAACGTATGTTGTGCTTGTTGATATAAGAAAACTTACCAGCTGCTCATGGGGGGGCATCTGGCCATTCCAGCATTACAATAGAAAAGGTGGTACCTACCTGAATTATCCATATGTCCACTTATTTTTTATTTTATTTTATTTTATTTTATTTTTTTGAGACAAGTCTCGCTCTGTCGCCCTGGCTGGAGTGCAGCGGCACTATCTCCTCTCACTGCAAGCTCCGCCTCCCGGGTTCACCCCATTCTCCCACCTCAGCCTCCCGAGTAGCTGGGACTACAGGCGCCCGCCATCACACCCGGCTAATTCTTTGTATTTTTAGTAGAGACAGCGTTTCACTATTCACAGGATGGTCTCGACCTCCTGACCTCGTGATCTGCCCACCTGGGCCTCCCAAAGTGCTGGGATTACAGGCATGAGCCACTACGCCCGGCCCACTTATGTTTTTTAAATTCTCCAGTTAATTGCTTCACTTTCCTTTTCCCTTTGCCAGTGTATATTGTCCCAGAACATGCAAAGTACTGCTACTGCAAACTTTCTTAGACTTCACATATCACATTACATCACTGCCTTCCTGTGGCTTTTAGTCCCCAACATTTTCCAATGTAAACTCTTGCCCTTCATCATCACCTGAGCTATAATCACCTCATCTCACCTTCCTCTAACCACTCAGGATTCATGTCAGTCTAGTTAGCACTCTGCGCACCCAACCTTGTCTGTTCTGCTGCTGCTACCTTGCACACAAGCAATTGCTTCTTCAAGATCTGTTTCTTTTTATTATTATTATTATTAT
This sequence comes from Rhinopithecus bieti, assembly GCF_001698545.2. Lineage (NCBI taxonomy): Eukaryota > Metazoa > Chordata > Mammalia > Primates > Cercopithecidae > Rhinopithecus > Rhinopithecus bieti. The sequence goes on along the minus strand of NW_016868168.1, from coordinate 2,800 downwards.
ACTTTTTTTTTTAAATATGGAACGCTTCACGAATTTGCGTGTCATCCTTGCGCAGGGGCCATGCTAATCTTCTCTGTATCGTTCCAATTTTAGTATATGTGCTGCCGAAGCGAGCACTGCCTATATTTTCTTCTAGGGTTTTCATAGTTTTGAGTTTTACTTTTAAGTCTTTAATCAGTCTTGACTTAATTTTTGTATAAGGTATAAGAAAGGAGTCCAGTTTCAATCTTCTGCATATGGCTAGCAAGTTCTCCCAGCACCATTTATTAAATAGGGAATCCATTTCCCATTACTTGTTTTTTGTCAGGTTTGTTGAAGATCAAATGATTGTAGGTGTGCAGTCTTATTTCTGAGTTCTCTATTCTGTTCCATTGATTTATTTGTCTGTTTTGGTACCAGTTTTTTTTTTTTTTTCTTTTCCTTAGGATTGTCTTGGCTATTGAGGCTCTGTTTTTGGTTCCATGTGAATTTTAAAATAGTTTATTCTAATGCTGTGAAGAATGTCAATGGTAATTTAATGGGAGTAGTATCAAATCTATAATTTATTTTACGCAGCATGGCCATTTTCATGATATTGACTCTTCCTATCCATGAGCACAAAATGTTTTTCCATTTGTTGGTGTCCTCTTGTATTTTCATTTTCTTAACAGTATCTTTCACAGAGCAGGCATTTGTTATTTTAGTAATGTTCAGCTTACAATATGTTTTTTTTTTTTTCCTTTGTGGATCATGATTTTGGTCTTTTTTCTACTAACTCATCACCAAATCCCAGCTCAATCAGATTGTTTCCAATGTTTTCTTCTAGAAGTTTTACAGTTTTGCATTTTACAATGTTTTCTTCTAGAAATTTTACATTTTTCATTTTATATCATCATCTATCATACATAGTGAGTTAATATTTGTGAAACATCTAAGTTATTTGTCTAGATTTATTTATGTACATGTAGAAGTCCAATTTTTCTAGGGTCATTTGTTGAACAGATTATCATTTCTTCATTGAATTGCTTTTGGCCTTTGTGAAAAATCAACTTACTAGATTTGTGTGAGTCTCTTTCTAGGCTCTGTGTTGTGTCCTATTTATCTATGTGTGTACAGCAGACCCTTGAGTAACATAATTTCATTTAATGCCATTTTAAAAATAACGTTAATGAGAAAACAATTTTTTGGTTCCCAGCAGGGGCCACTGTCTGTGTGGTCTTTGCATGTTCTCCCCATATCTGTGTGTGTATGTTTTTTTTTTTTTCAGGTATTCTGATTTCTTCCCACATCTCAACGAATGTATACATTGTCCCAGTCCATGTGAATGTGGGCTGTAGATTGTAGGTTTGAATGTGCGTTGTGATGAAATGGCATCCTGTCCTGGGTTGGTTTCCACGTTGTGCCTTGAGCTACTGAGATAGACTTTGGCCACCTGTAACCCTAAACTAAAATAATTGGGTTGGAAAATGAATGAACACATATTATTGTCAAATAAAAATTTATAAAGTATACAACAATCATATAGATGCATGACAATAAATGATGTGATACAAAAGTGCTCAATGAGCCTGTCCAGTTTGTTCTTGTTTGTTTTTGGACTTCATGGTGTTAGGAGGTGCTCCCTATAATTTTTAGTTTGGAAACATTTATTATTTGATTTAATCCACCGCCACTACAACTGTCATCGCTCATGGATTAATCAAAATTTGGGCAAATAATTATCTTACTTGTCTTTATTACTCTTTCTTAATGTATGTATAGTTTACATTTACTTTAATGTTTAATACTAGAAATACTTGGGTATCTATTTAGAAGTTTGGTAATGTTTTCATGACCAGAAATATGTCATACAACTCTTATTTATTTCAATTAGGCTATGGGAAAATTGTGGGGTTTTTTTGTATACATTATTTTCCTTAAAGTCACAGTTTCCAAAAACTATGGACAATGTTAAGTGGGGACTTACTGTATTATTTTGCCAATACCAAAGTCTCTGAATTTTTATAGTTTTATAGTGAGTTTTATATTGGGTAATGTGAATTCTCTAACTCTTTCCCTCTTTCTCAGCATTGCATTGGCTATTCTGGGTCTGTTGCATTTCCATATAAGCTTTAGAAACAATTGTCAATAAATGTTGTGTGAATACAATCTTTTATACTTTTCTGGATACTGTTTGTGCATGCATACAAACAATCTGTATGATATATATTTGTTTTTCCTTGCCTCTTTGCAGTGACTTGGATTTCCAGTACAAAATTTGAATAGACGTGGAAAAAAATAAAGAAAGAGAGAGAGAGAGAAAGAGAGAGAGAGAAAGAGAAAGAGAAAGAGAGAAAGAGAGAAAGAGAGAAAGAAAGAAAGAAAGAAAGAAAGAAAGAAAGAAAGAAAGAAAGAAAGAAAGAAAAGAAAGAAGGAAGGAAGGAAGGAAGGAAGGAAGGAAGGAAGGAAGGAAGGAAAGAAAGAAAGAAAACTGATTTGCTTTGGTCCTGTTCTTAGGGCCAAGTCATTTAGGTTTTTTTCCCATTAAGTATGATGTTAACTATGGAGTTGTTTTACACGTGTTTCTTCCTGTTAACAATTTATTGTCTCTCAATTCCAAATTTATCCCTCTGAGATGGCCCTATGATAATGGAGTAGAATATTATAAAAATTTCTCTTTTGCAACTGGCAGATGTTAAATTGTCAGTATAGTGCAACGATATGCTGGGTTTAACCTGTACCAACTAGCTATGTTTAAATATTTGTTCCACTTGTCCTTGTAACTTTTTCTTTGTTTTCTGCCTACTTTTTGATAAAATATTTATTGTGAATTCCATTTTAT
>NW_016868167.1:0-1840 GCF_001698545.2 Rhinopithecus bieti | reverse complement strand
CAAGCCTTTAATCCCAGCACTGTGGGAGGCCGAGACCGGCGGATCACGAGCTCAGGAGATCGAGACTATCCTGGCTAACACGGTGAAACCCCGTCTCTACTAAAAAATACAAAACAAACTAGCCGGGCAACGTGGCGGGCGCCTGTAGTCCCAGCTACTCGGGAGGCTGACGCAGGAGAATGGCGTAAACCCGGGAGGCAGAGCTTGCAGTGAGCTGAGATCCGGCCACTGCACTCCAGCCTGGGTGACAGCGAGACTCTGTCTCAAAAAAAAAAAAAAAAAAAAAACTAGTCATCAAATGAAAACACTGAACATATTTATCCAAAATTTGTGGGAGAACTACATCATAATATTTGTGAAATAATTACATTGTGATTTAAGGATGTGGAAAGAAGGCAGCCAAAGTTCGTATTTAAAAATAATGTCTGAAATCGTTGAATAAAAAAATACTGAGAGGAGTTCGAAGCCAGAATTGCTTAAATATTTCCAAGTGGTTGCCACTGGGAAGAGACGGGGTTAAGGTGTTTCTTGTTTTTATTACGAGTCTTTCAACATATTCAGCTTTTAAAAATGTACACACACATTTCTTGGAGCACAAATAGAAATAATTACCCAGTCAAATCAAGAAGCAGATGGCCAGGTGCGGTGGCTCACGCCTGTAATCCTAGCACTTTGGGAGGCCAAGGCAGACGGACTGCCTGAGCTCAAGAGTTTGAAACCAGCCTGGGCAACACGGTGAAACCCCGTCTCTACTGAAAAACACAAAAAATTAATCGGGCATGGCAGCGTGCGCCTGTGACTCCAGCTATTGCGAAGGCTGAGGCAGGAGAATGGCTTGAACCTGGGATGCGGAAGTTGCAGTGAGCCGAGATCCTGCCATTGCATTCCAGCCTGGGCAACAGAGAGAGACGCTGTCTCAAAAACAAACAAACGAAAACAAAAATTGGCCGGATTAGCCGGGCTTGATGGGGCGTGAGGCAGAAGAATTGCTTGAATCCGGGTGGCGGAGGCTACAGTGAGCCGAGATCACGCCACTGCCCTCCAGCCTGGAGACAGAGTAAAACTCTGTCTCAAAAAAAAAAAAGTAGAAAAGCAGCAACAAAGTAAAAGAAAATTTTAAAATTAAGAGCAAAACTTACTGTAACAGGACCCCCCCAAAAAAAAGACCAAAACAACAAAAAAACCAAAACCAAATCTACATTTTTGAAAAGACTAATGTACACATATACCTTATAGAAGTAATCAAGAAAAAAAGAACACCTAGATAATTAGGTTCAAAAAAGAAAAAAAATAACAATTACAGCAGTTATTTTAAAATATTAAAAAGTAGTGATTTAAAAAATCACCATAGAAATTACTTATAGTGATAAAATAGCATGGGCAATTTTATGCCATAAATTTGAAACATTAGATTAAAAACAATTATCTAGGAGAAGGTATCTAAAACAGAATACAAACTAAAATACCTAATCAATGAGACTTTTAAAAAATTGTGTCAGGACCGGGCGCGGTGGCTCACTCTTGTAATCCCAGCGCTTTGGGAGGCTGGCAGATCACCTGAGATCGGGAGTTCAAGACCAGCCTGACCAACACGGAGAAACCCCGTCTCCACTAAAAATACAGAATTATCCCGGCGTGGTGGCTCATGCCTGTAATCCCAGCGACTCCGGAGGCTGAGGCGGGAGATTCACTTGAACCCAGGAGGCGGAGCTTTCGGTGAGCCGAGATCGCGCCATTGCACTTCAGCCTGGGCAACAAAGAGCGAAACTCCGTCTCAAAACAAACAAACAAAAACTGAGTCAGAAGTTAAATGCGGCCGGGCGCGGTGGCTCAAGCCTGT
>NW_016868166.1:0-224 GCF_001698545.2 Rhinopithecus bieti | reverse complement strand
ACCATCACAGTGACCTTCTAGATTGGTCCACAAATGCTCTTTCAGATACTGCAGGGTGTTCATTCTGGAACTGTACAGAGGCAATTGTATACATGGTTGTTTTCTCTGGAAACAACAGTCTACTTGAATGATATCATATATAAAACTTAAAGAACTAAAGATTTCATTTTGCTGTAGTCCAGGTGCAGTGGCTCACACCTGTAATCCCAGCACTTTGGGAGGCC
>NW_016868165.1:0-224 GCF_001698545.2 Rhinopithecus bieti | reverse complement strand
TCAAACTGTTCCTAGAAAAGAATCATGCAGCTCAGTGAGACGAATTAGCACACCACAAAAGAGTTTGTCAGAAACCTTCTTTCTAGTTTCTGTCTGAGGATATTTCTTTTTTCACCATAGGCCTCAATGCCTCCTAAATATCCCTTCTCAGACACCACAAAAACAGTGATGCCAAAGTGCTCCCTCAACAGAAATGTAGAGCTCTATGAGACGAATGCACACAT
>NW_016868164.1:0-224 GCF_001698545.2 Rhinopithecus bieti | reverse complement strand
TAGTTGGTGCTCATCCTGATCCCGTTGGACACTTTCAATAAGTAAGGAATCAATCTGGTTATTCCTAAAAGTTAAAGTCCTGGCAATGCCTAATGGGAACGAATATGAGTGATGAAAAGGGGGGCAGTGCGAGAAGTAAGAGCCATAAATAATAAAGAAGATAATTTTTGTAAAGGAGTTTGAGGAAATAATGGTAAAGAAGTTTGAGATATATATTTAGTTAC
>NW_016868162.1:0-224 GCF_001698545.2 Rhinopithecus bieti | reverse complement strand
CTGATCAATGGAAAGAACAACGTCTTTGTAAGATGAATTCAAACATCACAAAGAAATTTCTCATAAATATTTTTTCTAGATTTTATCTGAGTATATTTCCTTTTTCACTATAGGCCTCAAAGCACTCCAAATCTCCCTTCAAAGATTCAAAGAAAACAGTGTTAGCAAACGGCTTCATGAATAGAAAGTTGTAAATCTATAACATGAATTCAAACATCACAAAG
>NW_016868161.1:6291-8507 GCF_001698545.2 Rhinopithecus bieti | reverse complement strand
AGAGGGAAAACAGGACCAAAGAAGAATTATTTTATTAACTGTTTTCCAAAGCTCTTAATATAAAGTTGGCAGCTTTCAAAATGCCAGCTGTGGCTATTGAATTATTCCAAAATAAGCATTCATAGTGTCATTTTAAGGACTTAGATCTGGTAGCAAAGTAATAGAATCAGGAAAATCCACAAACTTTATTGAGCACACTACCTTCTCTTATTTGAATATATTTCCTACTAAGTGTATTGGCAGTTTATTAATTAGTTTGTTTATTAACATATAATGAAGCTAAGTTCAGTAAAGGTGTACTTGTTTGACTTTGTAAGCATGACAACTTATGACAAGATAAAGAATCCACTGTAAGGTTCCAGTAATCATTATCATGGAAAAAAATTATAATTGAACATTTTACTTAGAATGGAAATAAATCTTGTTTGTAATTAGGAAGTTCATTACATGACTCTTCTGCAGCTAGAGCAGTATTCACTTACACAGTGCCCTCAATACAGTTTACAAACAGAAAGAGCCACTTGTCAAACTAAAGGACACTTTAGTTTGTGTACTAAACTAGCACATTGATAATGAGTACCATTTTCAAGCTGTGACTGTTTTACTGGTCTTTCCTCTGGCACTCAGCCCATTGCCCTGTTTATCATTACCATTGACCTAATGCAAAAAAAGAAATGTTTATAAAATTTGCAGGTGTCTAAATATTGGAAGGGGCAATTAATGCCATAGATCAGTGTTCTCAATATTGGCCACATGTTAGATTCAAATGAGGACCTTTTATTTTTATTTATTTATTTATTCATTCATTCATTCATTCATTCATTCATTCATTTACTTTTGAGATGAGTCTCACTCTGTTGCCCAGGCGGGAGTGCAGTGCGCAATCTTGGCTCACTCCGAGTGGTGCAACCTCCGCCTCCCGGCTTCAAGTGACTTTCCTACCTCAACCTTCTGAGTAGCTGGGATTACAGGTACCCGCCACCACGCCCAGCTAATTTTTGTATTTTTAATAGAGACAGGGCTTCACCATATTAGTCAGGCTGGTCTCAAACTCCTAACCTCAGGTGATTTACCCACCTCGGCCTCCCAAAGTGCTGGGATTACAGGCATGAGTCACCAAGCTCGGCCTCTGAGGACCTTTTAAAATAAACTAAAAGATACTGGATTATTCATGGATGAAATGATACAAGTCTAGAATTTACTTTAAAATACTCCAGGAGGGAGTATTTAGAACCCAGAAATTGGTGCATATTAATTTCTGAATGACTTGCAGGGACTTGATGATGATTACAGCTTAATGAGCTGGAAGAGTTCCCCAAGTGACTACAAATGTAGTCTAGCACTAGCTTCCAAATTATTTGTTGCATAGTTTTATACTAACTGCCTGATTTCATACTTACAAAAACTGAGCAATTTTCTTTCTACATAGTACAAGGCGCTTATAATCTTGTGAACATTTCTGCTGCCAAATGTGACCTTTCTTGCCAGTGATTTTGACTACTCTTCTCTCATCCACATAGCCACCGTTGATCTTTAAACAGTATCTTCAAAAAGATAATTATCTTTTATCTTTATCTGTTATCTGCTAAAGCTATCCTGTATTCAATAAAGTGCCTTCATTTGAAATTGTAATTCCTTTATTTTGACAAATTTGACAAGTTATGTTTATTTATATACACACACACTTATGTACTTAATTCTGTTTTTCAACGTAGAGATAGCTCTTTTGGTTGTCTTTTGCAAGTACTCTTTTATCCTTTTTTTGAGTATTTTCACATTCCTAGCTTCAAATTGAAAACATTCTCTTCTTCTCCATTTCCTGAGTAATTTTAATCACATAGTTCTGAAAACATTATCTGCATATTTTAGCTCTACTTTTCTTCCTTTATACTTTACCAAATCTCCAATTTCTCATAGTCACTATTTCAATGCTAAAAGTGATAGAATTATTTTCCCTTTTATCCCCAAACCTATCAGTAATTCCCTCCTCATTAGTTGAAGTATAATTATTTCCTGTTTCCCTCATCCTCATTCCCATTGTCTTTTCCCCAATATTTTCTCTTTCATAATATTTGTCAGTTTTCTCATTTCTATTTTTTAAAAACTTCAGTTCGGCCAGGCGCGGTGGCTCAAGCCTGTAATCCCAGCACTTTGGGAGGCCGAGACGGGCGGATCACGAGGTCAGGAGATCGAGACCATCCTGGCTAACACAGTGA
>NW_016868161.1:0-2522 GCF_001698545.2 Rhinopithecus bieti | reverse complement strand
TCCAAAGTGCTGGGATTACAGGCTTGAGCCACCGCGCCCGGCCGATACTGGTTATTCTTTAGGCACCAGTTACTAGCATCTTATTTTCAGAATTTTATATATTTTCTCATGAGCTGGATTTACTTTACTCCCCTTTCATTAAATGTTTTATTCTTTCTATTTATGAGAAATACTGTTCATGCCCACATAGAGGGATAAAGTAGAGAATAAATGTAATTATTTTACTCCTTTATGACCATCATTTTTTAAAGTGAAAATGTCATTTCTTTTTAAACTAAGCTTTTAAATAACAAGATCAATTTTCTTGTGGAGTTTTCCTTGAATGTTTTATTTTCTTGTGTTATTAATCAGGCGCCAACAGAGAAGAAATAACCAAGCATTGGGATTGGTTGGAACAAAATATTATGAAGACCTTATCTGTATTTGATTCAAATGAAGATATTACTAATTTTGTACAAGGAAAAATAAGAGTAAGTGGCATGGATATAGCTCATAGATGGAGTACCAAAATCTTTGACTCTCGTATATGAGGATCAAAGTTTGCATGGAAGGTCATTGTTTCACTGGCATCTTTCAGGATTGGTAGAAACAAACATATGAATTTCAGAATCAGTGTGCTAAAGAAAACTGTAAAGTCTTTAGCACGGGGGAGATTGATAGATATTGAAATATTCTCTAAAACATACTGGTTATTCTTTAGGTACCAATTACTGACATACTGTTTTCAGAATTTTATATATTTTCTCATGAGCTGGATTTAATATTTCCCCTTTCATTAAATGTTTGTCTTTGGTGCCCTTGTGAGTACTCTTAGGGGCATTTTTATTTTAATATCTCTTGAGTTTTGAGTTGAATAAACCATTTGTTCATTCAAACAAATATATTTAGCACCTGTATTTGTAGTAGCTCCTTGTGAGACATTCAGAAAAAAACCTAAGTACAAAACTGAAGAAAATATGCTTACCTCTGTCCTAAGAGAATTATCTATGTACATACATATGACATGTGTACCTATATAGATATATACAGTCATCCCTAGGTATCCATGGGGATTGGTTCTGGCCCCTGCTGTAGATACCAAAATTCACAGATGCTCAAGTCTCCTAATATAAAAGGGCAGGGTATTGGCATATAACCTATGCACATCTGCCTATATACCTAAAGTCATCTCTAGACTACTCATTCCTAATACAATGCCTATGCATCACTTCATTTGAGTGGACTCTGCATAGTCCTCGGTGCATGGCAAATTCAAGTTTCGCTTTTTGGAACTTTGTAGAATTTTTTTCCCAAATATTTTCAATACCTGGCTGGTTGAATCCATGGATGAAGAACCCGTGGATATGGAGGGCTGACTGTACAGTTGTATTGAATCAACTATTTGAATGTATGAAATATATTTTTGTTGGTAAGTGATGATGAATTTTCAGAAAATATTTTGTCTCCTTTAGGGATTAATTGCTGAAGAGGGAAAACATTGTTTTGCAAAAGAAGATGATCCTGAGAAATTTCGAGAAGCCCTTTTGAAATTTGAAAAATGTTTTGGTTTACCAGAGAAGGAGAAGTTAGTGACCTATTATTCATGCAGTTATTGGAAAGGACGGGTTCCTTGTCAGGGCTGGCTTTATCTTAGCACCAACTTTCTGAGCTTCTATTCTTTTTTGTTGGGATCGGAAAGTAAGTGGTTTCTATTGCTTACTATGGCCTTGAATTTGCTGTCTGACCTATCAACTCTAATGATGTTAGGTTGTAAATAAAATAATAGGACTGATATTAAAGGTAATTAAACTGTACAATAAAAGTTTATTTTATCTAGGGAAAGAACACTTTTAAGACTGGTTGCTTAACATAAAACCTTTAGAAGTGTATATAGAATGCCTTGCATATCGTGGGAAGTGAGTCAGTATTAAATGATGATGATGATCTGGCATATGACTGCTTTAAATTCCTTGTTATAAACTACCTACTTGCTTTAGTCTGTGTGTTAATCTGTTTTAAACACACAGTTTGAATATAGTGGCCATAGTACCTAATGACCCACATCTCACTTTGTAGCCACAAAGAAGAATCAAACAGTACTATTTATAGCATACATACAAACAGCTTTTACATTGGTAGTTATACAATTATGTAATTATATAAAGAAATATATTTAAATATCAAATCAGAATCATTTTTTAAAAAATTATTTAAAATTAAATTGGGCACAGTGACTCATGCCTATAATCGTAGCACTTTGGGAGGCCAAGGCAGGAGGGTCACTTGAGCCCAGGAGTTCAAGATGAACCTGGGCAATATAGTGAGACCCTGTCTCTACAAAAAAAAAAAAAAAAAAACCTAAATTAGCTGGGCATGGTGGCACATGCCTGTAGTCCCAGCTACTCGGGGGGGACTACTTGGGATGTGAGGATCACTCGAGCCTGGGAGGTCAAGGCTGCAGTGAGCCATGATCACATCAACTCACTCCAGTCTGAGCAGCAGAGGGAGACTCTATCTCAAAAGAAATTATTTAAAATTAGATC
>NW_016868160.1:0-2388 GCF_001698545.2 Rhinopithecus bieti | reverse complement strand
GGGGGTCAGGGGGGCTATAAATAACTAAGAGGACCAGGGGTCAAGGTTGACCTTTGGGGTCAGGAGCTGGTGACTTCCCCCTCCTTGCTTGAGTCCAGAGCCAGAGTTTTAGCAAAACAGGAAGAGGCAGCAGCAGCTTCTGGGAAAGTGGGAGTGGCTCCCCTTCCCCCACTTGCCTGGGGCCTTCGGATCCCAGCCAGGACCTGGGAGAGGTGGAGTCATCTAGGCAAGAAGAGGGAGGGGCAGACCCACGCAGACTGGGCCCCAGCTTCAGTGCCCTCAAAAGGCACAGCCGGGGCACAGGAAAAGGAGAATGAGACAGAGAAGGGCAGCCCAATGGAGTATATCTGCCACCCCTGGTCCCCTCCTGTTTCCTTCTGTTCCCCAGGAAGGATAGGCATTAGAAATGGAGCTCAAAATGTGCCTGTGACCCAGGTAGTGTACAGGGAGGTTCAAGGTCAAGTTGAGCACACCTCCATCTCTCATCCCCTCCCAGCCTGCGGGGAGCTGAGCCTGAGCCCAAGTGGGTAGGAGGGAGGGTTCTAGACAGGGGGAAGGACACCTCTGGGCTTCTGGAAAGAGATCCAGGACCTGGCCCAGGTGGAATGATAGAAAAATCTTCCAATGAACTATCAAGGTGAGGCAATCCAAAGGTCTGGGTGGTCCTGGGTGAGTGCTTTTCCAGAATAATGGGGCATCTACAGGGACAAGCTCAGGAGAGCTAAGCCTCAGTCCAGAGACCCTCATGAAGTCAAAGACTGAAAGAATTATCCAGGAAATGTTGCCTGGCTTTGCTTTGCCTGAGTGAGGCTGGCCACTGAGAATCTGTCCTTCGGTATCTGGAGACATCTGGTTGGAGCTCTGGCTGCCCCACACCTCTAGTAGGGTCTGTACCTGTGTCTGTCATGGACTGCCCTTGTCTCCTGAGCCTGGAGCCCCACATTTCACCTGCTGGGAGGGTCTAGATCAGCGCTGTCCAATAGAAACAGAATGTGAGCCACATATGTAACTTATTTTCTATTAGCCACATCAAAAAAAGGAAAAATAAACAGGTGAAATTCATTTTAGTAGTATATTTATGTAACCTAATAGAGTAAATCTAAAACATTATTTTGATATGCAATCAAAATAAAAATTACTAATGAAACCTTTTACATTTTTTTCCATACTCAGTGTTTGAAAGCCAGTGTATATTTTATACTTATAGCACATTTCAATTCTGACTGGCCACATTTCAAGTGCTTAGTAGCCACATGTGGCCACTGGCTACTGTATGAACAGCACAAGTTTAGACTTATAGCTTCACCTCTTCTGCATCCCTTCCAGTCTCTTGTTGGAGAAGAGGCTCAGGAGGTGAAGGAAAACGCTGGTGAGGTCAGTGTGAAGGGTTAATTTGCTCTAGGAGGGTGACCACTCCCTTTGGCTTTCAAGCGTCTGTCTCTAGACCTGGATCAGTTCTAGTGTCCAGGCAGGCAAGGAAATTGAAGCATGGAGCAGCATCTTCCCTGACAACTGGCCTTTTCCTGCCCTTCCCAGCGCCCTTTCTCTGAGCAGAAGGTTGATAGAATCCGATTGCCTCTTCAGGCTCATTAGCCTCCACCTTCCTCTTTCCTCTTCCAAAAGCGACTCCAAACCCAAAGGTATTTGAGTAGCTGACTTAGGGAATATGGGAGGAGAAGCAAATTTGGAAGAAAATGCAGAATGGAGCTTTGCACAGGTGGAGTTTGAGGTGCTGGTGGGATGAACAAGGGGGGCTGTTGAGTGGACAGTTGGTATCTGGAGATTACGGAAGAATTTGGAGGTCATCAGTGAGAGATGAAATTATAAGAGTGAATGACATCACAAGAGCAGGAGAGAAGAGAGGAGAGAAGGGGAGGGCAGGGAAGATGGCTAAATACAGAAACCTGAGAAAACAAAGATTTCAGATGGGCGAGGAGTGGAAGCTGGAGGAGGTCAGGAGCAGTCACAGATTTCAGTGAAGCAAGAGGAAGTACATTGGAATCCCAAGTGGAAGAGAATATCAAGAAGGAGAGACTCACACTTGGTTGCAGTTGACAATGCTTTAAAATCATTCTTTTTTTTTTTTTGAGATGAAGTTGTGCTCTGTCGCCCAGGCTGGAGTGCAGTGGTGTGATCTCGGCTCACTGCAACCTCCAACTCCCGGGTTCAAGTGATTCTCCAGCCTCAGCCTCCTGAGTAGCTGGGATTACAGGCACCCGCCACCAGGCCTGGCTAATTTTTATATTTTTAGTAGAGACAGGGTTTTACCATGTTGGCCAGGCTGGTCTGACCATAGGCAATCTGCCTGCCTCAGCCTCCCAAAGTGCTGGGATTACAGGTGTGAGCCACCGCACCTGGCCCTAAAATCATTCTTATAAAGAGAGCTCA
>NW_016868159.1:0-842 GCF_001698545.2 Rhinopithecus bieti | reverse complement strand
TGGGATTACAGGCGTGAGCCACCGCGCCTGGCTAAGAGCATATTTTTTTAAAGAGAGTTAATTCAATGTGAAAAATTTAAACACACACAAAAAACGGAGATTAAATATCACATCAGGGATGTAGGTAAGACTTCCAAAATAGAACTGCTAGATGAACAAAAATAACTCATTATTCACTGCTTTTTTTCTTTCTTGTTTTTGGTTTTTGGGCTGTAATACTCTTTTACCATTGTTAGGTACTTTCTCTATCAATTCAGATGATAAATGACATTCCAAAGCCCATGTTCTTTCCCAACACCACAGTGGAGGTGGAGTTCTAGCAATAAATGCTAATCAGGTTCTCAGCATTCTGAAATAAGTATCGTTCTTGAAATTTATTAAAATTTATGCCCTGTAGTTTACAGTTGGTGGTACTGGAATTCTTTTCACTTTTTTTTGTTTGTTTGTTTTTTGGAGACAGGGTCTCACTCCATTGCCCAGGCTAGAGTGCAGTGTTGGGATCACACTTACTGCAGTCTTGACCTCCTGGCTCAGGTAAATCTCTCACCTCAGCCTCCCAAATAGCTGGGACTATAGGTGCATACCACCAGGCCTGGCTAATTTTTTGTACTTTTTGTAGAGATGGTTTCACCATGTTGCCCAGGCTAATCTTGAACTCCTGGGCTCAGGTAATCCTCCCACCTCAGCCTCCCAAAGTACTGGGATTATAGACATGAGCAACTACTCCTGGCCTCACTTTAAGTTCCCTTAAATAGTTCAGTGTCTGATAAGTAGGATAGAGTCATATTCCTAGTAGGAGAGTTAAAAATAGTTTTGAGGCCAGGCGTGGTGGCTCAAGCCTG
>NW_016868158.1:0-3370 GCF_001698545.2 Rhinopithecus bieti | reverse complement strand
TTTTTATCTTTTAGGTGTTCTCAGCTTCTTTAATTTTAAAAGGGTATTTATTTTGTGGTTTTATCTAAATTTATTTGACAAGATGACTTTTCCCCTTAAAGCATTTTGAAAATGTAAACATAATGAATACTTCAAAAGGAGACACTACTTTCATTACCAATATGAAATACTAAAGGAACAATGTAAGGAATGCTAAATAGTATTCTTGTAGTGCAAAATTGTATCCCATGGTAAAATCACCTGCCAAAATCTTTCAGATACTTGAAAAAGATGCAAAGCAGTCAAGGCTTGCTTATAAAGCATAAACTTGGTCAATGCCAAATTATATAATATATAAAATTTGGTTCTTCCCAACTGATAATAAAAAAGTTATGTGTAGAATACATAAGTGCAAAATATAAAAGGTAGACTTCATATTTTTATATTTATAAAGAAGTGATGAAATTACAGCAGATTTTCTGAATTCCTGGAGCTTTCCATAGTCACATCTATAATACTGCAATGTTTAAGTTGTCTGTTGCAATACTATGCTCAAGTACCTGCACCCTCTTTCTATGACAGATTCTAAAAAATGTGGAACTATTGTTGTAACTATAAAATATTTTCATATAATTTATTCGATTCATCATTGTATATAATTGACATGTCACAAGCATATATGATAAACAGCTATGGTTTTAAGAAGTTAATAGATGCCTTTTTTTAAATTTAGTTACATTAGCTCTAAACTTAGCTAATTCTCAGAAATCCAGTTCAGTGTCTTCCTTGAGTCTTCTCGCCCTACAAATCTGTTTTCAATGTGCTTTTCTTCTTTTTCCTCTTTCTAATCCTGGGAGGATGGAGGTACCAGTAATAGTAATAATACTGATGATATTAATATTGATCAATAGTAATTGAGCAGGATGAGATAGCATTATTACACTTGCTGATATATCTAATAAGGTAGCAATATCAACATACCTTGGCACTCTGTTGTTTTTTAATTAAATCATATGAAATGGTATCAGCAGTTTACAAAAGTATAAAATGTTGAAGTTGCGATGGTGAAACTGAATGCTTGCCTGGTTTACATTTCAACCACTGTAGTAGTGTTGGAAGCACATCTGCTGAATGATAAGCCACAGACTTTGCATTTCTTTCTGGCTACTCACAGAAAAATATAATTGCAGAGTAGTTGTGAAGGCATACAAGTATATTTTTAAAAATTAAAAAAAATAATTTTCAAACATAAGTGTAACTTTGCTTAGTAAATTTAAATGTAATTGTATTTTATCATTAAAAAATCCAACTTTATCCAACTCCAGTAAAATGAGATTTACTATCCTGTATTACTATTGATAGGAATATTTATTTTTACTATGATAATGAACGCTACTATCAATATTACTTTGATTACTACCTCTACTATTACTACTGTTACTATAAGGTTAATAGTACTTAAATCAGACCACAGGTTTATGTACTTTTTGTCTGATTCCAAGAGTTTTAATTTGTATTCAACTGTTTGATATGATGACAGAGTTTTCAAACAATCTTTATTTCTCACTTTCCAACCAAAAAAATACAAGTGTAAACATAATTTTGTTGCTAAAAGTTTTTTACCTTTAAAATAATTAAATAATTCCACAATCTGTCTTTAAAAATTATAAATATAGAAACTTAATGGCTTTCCATAGACTTTAGCAGCCCCATTCTTCCATCTATAAATGAACAAGACAGAACTTTCAGAGGTGGTGAATATATCTATCACTGTGATTGTGGTGATGGTTTCATGAAAGTATGCATCTGTCTAAACTTATAAAGTTAAATACATTAAACACATACCGGTTTTTTTGTATAGAAATCATCCCTCAATAAAACTCATAAATAAAAAAATAGTGGTCCCTAAAAGTAGAACATAAGAACTTTTATTTACTGATTTTACTTAAAATTACTTAATTTCAATATTGAAAGTTTTGATTGAGAATATCACTGAAATTAGCACGTGATAATGTCATTGCAGAAGAATTTTATCAAGTGAATTAACCTCACTACTTAGGAACATACGATCTTGTGTAGTTGCTCTAATTTAAGCTCCACTTTTTCTTTTTTTTTTTTTTTTTTTCTCCTTTAACGTGGACATTGGTCATTCAGTTCCTTGTCTTCTTACATTAGCTCTGGGTAATAAATATGCATATGACTTTTATCCATTTTTTATTTTAATTTCAGAACCTGTGTTTTCATCACTTCTTATTTTGTTGCCAAGTATAAGTGAATTTGTTTAATTTTAGTGTTAAACTTATTCTGAGACATATTCTATTATATGAGATTACTTTACACTGAATATGATTATGCCAGAAATCAATGTATAATCTTCAATTTTATCTTTATTTCTCTGGAAGTTAAAACTGCAATGTAGAATTCTGTTTTATGTTATGCAGGAAGACACGTGAATTTCTTGCCACTGAAGTCTGTCATCAAGGCAAAAGGGGCCTTTTTATTCACTGTACCATCTAAATTAGCTCTCCCATCAATTTGGAAGCTATTTGTAGTCAAAAGTAATGAGTGCCTCAGATGCTATTTCTTAAGGTTAAAAGTAATATATTAGAAAATCAAAGTAAAACTGTGATAAGTAAAAACTCCATTGACTTCAGATAGCAATATTGCCAAGGCAGTTACATCAAGTAACAACTACATGTTTGATGCTATTAACAATTGTCAATTTAGTTATGTTAAAGGTTGTCCCATGTTGTTCAATCATGGGTATTAGTATATAGGTCAAAGATAAATATTTATCATAGAATGCAGACTTAGTTGCCAGAAGATGTGAAATAGAGAAGATTTTAAAACTTGCTTTTCTATAGAGGAATGCGATATTTATGCCAGAAGTCTGTTAAAGGAAGCAGGGGACAACTCTTCTAGTCTTTTATTTTAGTTTTATGGAAAAAAAAAAAAAAAAAGTGAAGTAACTATCATTAGGGATTAAGGGAAATGTTTATTGGCATTCAATATGAGTAACAGGTTCCCCAGTTAAAGGCATGCTTCCTATTAAAAATAGGAAAATAGTTACAGTGGTATCATAGAGATAGAAACATTCTCTCCATTTATGAAATTATATAGACTGGGCACGATGTCTCACTACTGTAATCCCAGCACTTTGGGAGGCTGAGGCAGGCGGATCATGAGCTCAGGGGTTTAAGACTGCCTGGCCAACGTGGTGAAATCTCGTCTCTACTTAAAATACAAAAAAATAAGTTGAGTGTGGTGGCATACACCTGTAGTCTCAGCTACTTGGAAGACTGAGGCAGGAGAATCACTTGAACCCGGGAGGCGGAGGTTGCAGTGAGTCTAGACTGTGCCACTGCACTGCAGCCTGAACAACACAGCAACG
>NW_016868157.1:0-3636 GCF_001698545.2 Rhinopithecus bieti | reverse complement strand
CTTGGAAGATCTCTTTACTTCTGAACCATTAGTGCCTAGTAGAGCTCCTGCCACGTAGTGGGCCCTCATTAAGAATGAGTTGAATTGGGTGGGCACGGTGTCTCATGCCTGTAATCCCAGCACTTTGGGAGACTGAGGTGTGTGGATCACTTGAGGTCAGGAGTTTGAGACCAGCCTGGCCAAGACGGTGAAACCCCGTCTTTACTAAAAATACAAAAATTAGCTGGGCGTGGTGGTGGGTGCCTGTAATGCCAGCTACTCAGAGGCTGAGGTGGGAGAATCACTTGAACCTGGGAGGCAGAGGTTGCAGGAGCCAAGATTGCGCCATTGCACTCTAGCCTGGGCAACAAGAGTGAAACTCTGTCAAAATAATAATAATAGGCTGGGCGTGGTGGCTCAAGCCTGTAATCCCAGCACTTTGGGAGGCCGAGACAGGCGGATCACGAGGTCAGGAGATCGAGACCATCCTGGCTAACATGGTGAAACCCCGTCTCTACTAAAAAAAATACAAAAAACTAGCCGGGCGACGTGGCGGGTGCCTGTAGTCCCAGCTACTTGGGAGGCTGAGGCAGGAGAATGGCGTGAACCCGGGAGGCGGAGTTTGCAGTGAGCTGAGATCCGGCCACTGCACTCCAGCCCGGGTGGCAGAGCGAGACTCCGTCTCAAAAAAAAAATAAAAATAATAATAATGAGTTGAATGGATGAATGAATTTCTCCTCTCCATCTCTAACTGATTTCCTAGTGTCCCTTTTTGACTTCCTCTACCATTAGTCTTTTAGGCAGACACCAGGCCAGAAACCTGGAGGCTCTCCTGACTCCTGCCTCTTCCTTTCACTTTTCCTGTCTCAGCAGTCTTTTCTTTCTCCCAACTTTTCTTGAGCACCTCCTGATGCCAGCACCAGGGACATAAAGATGAGTTAGGCACTCTGCTGCCTTCAGAGAACTTACCATTGAGTAAGGGAGACAGAGGAGTGGATGGCAGTTTCTACATCAAGCACGATGAGAAGGGAGAGGAATGGCATCTAACTCAGCCTCACTAAGAAATGCTCCCCAGAAGACAGGAGCTGAGCTGGGTCCTGAAGGACACGTGGAAGATGGTCAGCATGGACCAAGGGGAAGGGCATTCCAGGCAGAGGGAGCTGCATGGGCAGAGATGGGGGATGCAGGATGGCCTGCTTAACTGCAGGTAACTCAGTGTGGCCAGAGAGGGGTGGGGTGAAAGGAGTATAGCAAGAGATCAGGGGTCAGGTCCCCAGGGGCCTTGTGTGTATGCTGAGGGGTTTGGACTCTGTCCTGAAGTCCACAGGGCCTGGGTTGTTAAGAGGATCAGATTCCCATCTTCTGTAATTCTGCAGCAACATGTGCAGTGGATCACAAGGCCAAGCCTGGTGGCAGAGAGCCAAGTAAAAAGCTATTGCAGATGTGGATTAACGGTTTCCCTCCCCACCTTCCCCAAAAGCTGTGACAGTGGGGCTAGAGAGAAGTATCTAGATCTGATGATGATACTGAAATACTGTGCAGGATTGGGGAGGTGGTTGACTGGAGGGGAGTAAGGAGTCCCATTTTGTGGAGCCTTCCATCACTCTAGCCCTTATGGTTGTCCATCCCTGCTCCTGCTTTATGAGCTCACACCTCATCCTGTCAGGTGCTCACTAAAAGACCTTCAGAAGTTATCATTATCTATAGGCTTCTTAGCCTGGATTCAGATTGATTCCCACCTTCTTTCAGAGCCTGTTGCCTGCTACCAGCCATCTTGAATCCACTCCAGTCCAACCTCGGTACTCAGAGTTTCCCAAAGACCATGAGTCATTACCCAGCCTTGGCCACTGCTGTTCTTGCACTTGGATTTGCTTCCCATTCTTACTGTCTGTCTGATTTCTACTTGTCCTTTAAGGCCCAGTAAAAACTGAATGATAATATCCAGTCTTGGCAAGAGTACAGGGAAATAGGCACTCTTACTACAGTGTTGGTGAGAATGTATATTGTGCCCTCCTAGAGGGCAATCTGGGAGTGTGTCTCAGAAGCCTTAAATAATGTTATCTGCCTTTTGGCTTAGCAGTTCCACTTCAGGAAACATATCTTAAGGAAACACCTGGAGACACTCATAAAGATGTATGTATAGGGATGTCATTATAGCATTACATATAATTGGGGAAAATTAGAAATCTAAACCAACAGTAGAGAATTGGTTAAACAAATTGGGGTATTAATAGGCTGGTATACAATGAAGCCACTTAGTATAATATTGCAAGTGCATATTAGGCATTATATATTAAGTGAGAAAAGCCTTAAAACAGTATGTAGAATATGGTCCCATTTTTGTTAGGACTTTATCTCATTATCTATCTGTCCAGCTAACTTTTTTTTTTTTTTTTTTCGTAGAGACAAGGTCTCACTTTGTTGCCCAGGCTGGTCTTGAACTCCTGGCTTCAAGTGATCCTCCTGCCGTGGCCTTCCCAAAGTACTGGCATGGTAGGCATGAGTCACTGTGCCCAGCCTCTATATTTTTTTGAGACAAGTCTTGCTCTGTCACCCAGGTTGGAGTGCAGTGACACGATCATAGCTCACTGTAACCTTGCTCCTGGGCTCAAGTCCTCCTACCTCAGCCTCCCAAGTAGAACTAGGGGCATCTGCCAGCATGCTGGGTTAATTTTTTCTTTGTTTTTTATGGAGATAGGGGTCTGTGTTGCCCAGGCTGGTCTTGAATTCCTGGCCTCAAGTGATCCTCCTCAGCCTCCCAAAATGCTGGGATTAGAGGCATGAGCCACGGTGCTTGGCCTGTACCATATCCATATCTATAGCAAATTGATTGGGGTTTGTCAAATCTGGGATTGGTTGAAGACTTACAACTTCCTTTTTTTTTTTTTTTTTTGAGACAGAGTCTCACTGTGTTGCCCAGGCTGGAGTGCAGTGGCATAATCTTGGCTCACTGCAACCTCCCAGGCTCAAGCAATACTCCTGCCTCAGTCTCCCCAATAGCTGGAACTACAGGCGCATGCCACCACGCCTGGCTAATTTTTGTATTTTTAGTAGAGACAGGGTTTCGCCATGTTGGCCAGGCCTGACCTGAGGTGATGCGCTGGCCTCAGCCTCCCAAAGTTCCGGGATTATAGGCATGATCTACTGTGCCTGGCCCGGTACCATAACTTGTAAGCATTAAACCTTCCAGATGACTGATCTCAGGTGATCCACCCGCCTCAGCCTCCCAAAGTGCTGGGATTACAGGCATGAGCCACACTGTTCCTGCCCCTGTACCATAACTTCTAAGCATTAAACCTTCCAGATGACTCCACATTTTCTTACTCTCACAGTCCTTTAAAGACAGCTTTATTCTAAAGACAAGGAATTGGGATCTGTTCTGGGTACTTTTAAACAATCTGAAGGTCTGCAAAATTTTATCTAATTTATGCTATCAGAGTTTATAAGGTTCATTGACATAAAAATTATACCCTGATCTACATTTCTTGACAAGATTTCCTTAAAAGCTATTCTACTTGTCTCATTTTTTTTTTTTTCCTGTTAGAGGAAAAGTTTTAAATGCCAAGCTTTTTTTTTTTCTTTTTTAAAAAGAGATCAGGGTCTCACTGTGTTGCCAGACTGGCCTCGAACTCCTGACCTCAAGTGATCCTCCCATCT
>NW_016868156.1:0-769 GCF_001698545.2 Rhinopithecus bieti | reverse complement strand
GATTAAAACCTTGTCACATTCACTACACTTGTAAGGTTTCTCTCCAGTATGAACTCTCTGATGTTGTGCAAGGCTTGTTTTTTGATTAAAAGCCTTGCCACATTCATTACACTTGTAAGGTTTCTCTCCAGTATGAACTCTCTGATGTTGTGCAAGGATTCCTTTTTGATTAAAAACCTTCCCACATTTATTACACTTGTAAGGTTTCTCTCCAGTATGAACTCTCATATGGTTTGCAAGGCATGAATCACTCCGGAAAGCCTTGTCACAAACCTTACATTTGTATGGTTTTCTCCAGTATGAATTCTCCTATGTCTTTCAAGGTGTGATCTGCGACTGAAAACTTTGTCGCATTCTTCACATTTGTAAGCTTTCTCTCCAGTATGAAGTCTATGATGACGTGCAAGGTTTTCTCTTCTACTAAAACCTTGCCACATTCATTACATGTGTAAGGTTTCTCTCCAGTATGAAGTGTATGATGGTATTGAAGGGATGACTTCCGACTGAAACTCCTGCCACATTTATTACACTTGTACGGTTTCTCTCCAGTATGAACTCTCTGATGTTCTGCAAGGTATGAATCACTCCGGAAAACCTTGTCACAAGCCTTACATTTGTATGATCCCTTTCCAGTATGAATTCTCCTATGTCTTTCAAGGTGTGATCTGCGAATGTAAACATTGCCACATTCTTCACATTTGTAAGGTTTCTCTCCAGTGTGAAGTATATGATGGCACTGAAGGGATGTCTTTTGACTGAAGGTCTTGCC
>NW_016868155.1:0-1615 GCF_001698545.2 Rhinopithecus bieti | reverse complement strand
AAACTAGCAATGCATTTTCAAATTTAAGCTAGCTAAATATTTTATCTGTTTATAATAAGTATGGGGTCACTATAGTTAAATAGGAAACTATAATATCTTTCATTAGGGGCCTTTAGAGTTACATGTGCCCATAAATTATTAGGTCTTATATTAGGATGCTTCAGCATTTGGATCACTCATTTCTTTTTTTTTTTTTTTTTTTTTTTTTTTTTTGCGACGGAGCGCCCGCCATCTCGCCCGGCTAGTTTTTTGTATTTTTTAGTAGAGACGGGGTTTCACCGTGTTAGCCAGGATGGTCTCCATCTCCTGACCTCATTGGATCATTCATTTCTTAAGATAGTCGGTCACACTCCCTGTCTAGCTTGCCTGTCTGCAATGGAGTTCTGCTGTCAGAATTAAAAATAGCCAAATTGGGTCAGGCACGGTGGCTCATGCCTGTAATCCCAGCACTTTGGGAGGCTAAGGCAGACGGATCACAAGGTCAGGAGTTCAAGACCAGCCTGGCCAATATGGTGAAACCCCATCTGTACTAAAAACAAAAAAATTAGCCGGGTGTGGTAGTGCATGCCTGTAGTCCCAGCTTTTTGGGAGGCTGAGGCAGAAGAATCACTTGAACCCAGGTGACAGGGTTGCAGTGAGTCGAGATCAGGCCACTGCACTCCAGTCTGGGTGACAGAGCAAGATTCCAACTGAAAAAAAAAAAGAGTCAAATTGAAGACTAGAACAACTACTATGTTTCTGAGAAAGAGAATGTGTTTTGACAAATTCTGTTCACTTGTATCAATAGAATAATTTAGAACAAAATCCATTAGTGTTCATTTTCTCCTCTTTCCTCAGTTATAAAATTCCTCCTATTATCTCTTTATAAGAAAATAAAACTAGAAATAGGTACCCATAGGAATTATAAGAATTTCCACACTTAATTGAATGCTGGAGCATGTAAAACTTCACTATAAATTCTTTGATTGAATTTTTCACACTTTCTGAAAATTGCCTTTTGTCATTCAAATACTTATGATGAAAGGGCAAAGAACAAATTTAATTTAACTTCTAATGCTGAGTGGATCTTATCGGTGTTACAGTAACAGTTCAGTTAAATATGATAATGTGGGTAGAGTTCATCAAGTCTTAACTCTAAAGGAAAAGTGCTCTCCTACAGGAAACATGATTTGATGATTGTAACACTAGTTGCATGGTTGAGAACACATTTAGAAAGAGGCTCATTTCTTAGGGTGCACATTTAGATAGAATAATCCTAACCTGCGCATTTGATGGCTTAGCTGTGTCTCATTAAGAATGCCAGTTGGTTCAAAAGCCAAGTGGGATTCTCTGTAATTACTGATTATGGAATGTTTATACAGATTTTCAATATCATTAATTTTGTCTCAGTATAGACCCTCTTTTAATAAATAGATTAAATAAGGTTTTTAAAAGTTTAATTTGTTCCTTAGATTTTCTGAGTTCTAGAAGTGTGTGTGTGTGTGTGTGTGGTGGTAGTGGTGGTGGTGGTGGTGGTGGTGGTGAGTGGAGAGAATGAATACCTATGTTTATTTGTTCAAAACATTAGGTGATTTATCCAAAAGAAAGAACTTTTTTCCTTATAAATTCAGAAATT
>NW_016868154.1:0-1101 GCF_001698545.2 Rhinopithecus bieti | reverse complement strand
GCCCACACGGCCCCGCGGCGCAGAGGGCGTCTCCGAGAGCCGGGGCGCCCGCAGGCCGGGGTGCGCGGGCCCCGGGGCTGACAGTCGGAATTGGAGTCGGAGTCGGAGCCCGAGCCGAGCCGCGGGGCTCTCGCTTCCTGCGAGTCCCGGCGCAGCTAGCAGGCAGCGGCGAGGGCGGGCGGCGGCCCCGGGGAGGAGGAGCGGCGGCCGGGCTGCGAGGCTGGGGCAGCCACCCGAGCGAGGAGGGAAAGGGGAGGCTTCACAAACCCACACAACTGAAAGAAAGAAAGCAAGCCGTGGGGAAAGGGAAGCGTCTGGTGCCACCACGCTGCGCTCCGGCTCTGTGCACTTCCCGGCTGGGCCGCCGCGGCGGCTGCGGTGATTTATGGAACTAGCGAGAGAGGCGGAGAAATTCCCCCGGTTGCCCCTCCTCTCTCTCCCTGGCTCCCGCCTCAGAACCTGCCCCCCGGGAAGCCGGGGGCTGGGGACCAGCCTCTCTCTCTGCTCTGGGACCGGCCCAGCCCGGGCAGGGGAGCCCACGGACCTTCCCGTGGCTGGAGAGGTAGACCCCCGCCAGCGTTCCCCGCCTCCGTCCGCGCCAGGGAGCCCACCCGGCCCAGGTTCCACCCATCGAAAAGTCCTTTAAGTTCTAGGACGCTGGCTGTCTGCCTGGCAGCGGTTGGGGAAGAAGGGGACTGCCATGTGTAGGTCCACTCCCTCTCCTCGATGTTATTCATCACAATGGCTAGCTAGCGTTCCACCCACAGATTTCTGTTGGAACCAGCCACCGTGTGCCCGGCACCGGGCTCGGGGATGTGCACATTATCATGTAATCTCCGCGACATGCCATAGGAGATACGTATCTTTATCCCAATTTTTTAGGTAACAAAGACAGGCTTAGAGAGGTGGAATAAATTGCCAAAGGTCACCCAGGGGATAAGAAACAAATCCAGAGTTAAAGCACAAGTCTTACTCCAAGGCTCTTGCTCCTAAACACGACACAGTTCCTCTGTCTGTCTTTGGAAATGAACCATCTGATCCCATCAAAAACAAGAAAAAAAAAAAGAAAGAAGAAAGAAAGAAAGAGAGAGAGAGAGAGAG
>NW_016868153.1:0-1103 GCF_001698545.2 Rhinopithecus bieti | reverse complement strand
CTGTGTTAGCCAGGATGGTCTTGATCTCCTGACCTCGTGATCCACCCGCCTCACACCTGGGATTATAGGTGTAAGCCACCATGCCCGGCCAAAAAAAAAAAAAAAAAACAGTTTTAACGAAAAAACAAAAAAAGAAGAAGGGGACTAAGGAGACAGGACAACTAAATGCAATGTGGAATCTTGGGTCAGAAAAGAACGTTAGTGAGAAAATGATGAAACTGGAATAAGGCATAATACTAATAATATTACTACTAATATTATTAGTTAATAATGTTATGGCAATGTTAATTTTATGATTTTGATCATTCTGCTATGATTATCTAAGATGTTAATATTAAGGGAATCTAGGTGAAAGGTATACAGGAAGACTTGATAGGATTTTTGTAACCTTTCTGTAAGTACAACATTATTTCAAAGTATAATTTTCTTTTTTTTTTAAGTATTGCATTTTGGGCACATGTTCCCAGGATCTCCTTAGGGCTGTGTCATGGGCTAAAAAATAACATAAAATAAATGGAAAGTATTGCATTTTATGTAGAAAAAATTCAAATAAGATAGTTGTGTTCAAACTAAAAAATGAAGAATACATAAGGAAGAAATTTTACTAACTTTATACAAACTCTCCCAGAAAACAGAAGAGGAGACATTTCTCCCATTGTTATTCTGATACCAAAATCAGAAAAGACACTACAAAAGGAAAACAAAAACAAAAACCATGGGCCAATATTCTTATGAATCTAAACAAGATAATTCTTAAAATACTAGCAAATCAAGGGCTGGGTGTGGTGGCTCACTCCTGTAATCCCAGCACTTTGGGAAGCTGAGGTGGATGGATTCACCTGAAGTCAGGAGTTTGAGTCCAGCCTGGTAAACATGGTGAAACCCTGTCTCTACAAAAATACAAAAATTAGCAGGGTTACAAATCCTAGTTACTCAAGAGGCTGAGGCAGGAGAATTACTTGAACCTGGGAGGTGGAGGTTGCAGTGAACTGAGATCACACCATGGCACTCCAGCCTGGGCAACAGAGCAACACTCTGTCTCAAAAAAATAAAAGAAAAAAAGAAAAAAGCAAATCAAATCTAGTAATAAATAAAAAGTATAG